>NC_041380.1:46380821-46413741 GCF_002162155.2 Triticum dicoccoides | reverse complement strand
GGCTTTCGGGCTCTACATTTGGTGGAGCCCAAACCCAGCCCAACCACCGTGCTTTTTGTTTCAGGTTGTTGGCAACGGCTGCTCATCCCATCTTCGGCCTGAGCCGGTTTTCCCCAAAACCTGCTTAAAAAATTGGTTAGTGCAGAAATTTGGAAAACAATGTTCTTGTTTTTACAAAACATTTATGATTTTCAACTACGATTTAATTTTTCAAAATAGAAAATCTTCGAGGATTATAAAAAAGACACTACATTATCCGAAAATGAATAAAATGTTCGTGAATTTATATTTTTTTCCTGAATTGATAAACAATTTAATGATTTATGAAATATTCACTATTATTTACATATTTATATTTTAAATATACCATGTTCATTAATTTTTAAATACATTCACTGGGTCAAAAATGCTGAAAATTTAAAATTGTTCTAAAATTTAATATTATGTGAATTTATAAGAAAGATGAACAGTTAAAATAAATAATGATAAAAAACAAAAGGAAACCGATAAAACTAGCAACATAATACACAAGAAAAAACTAGTCAAGGGAACAACCTGAGTGGGCAAGCTCAATACCACGCCCGAGGTGCCGTAGGATCTGTTGGATTGCTCGACGCTACGAGCTGATATGACATCGCTTGCGGTTGGTCACTTAACCCATCTATAGTGGAAGCCCGTAATTGACATACGAGACAAAAGAAATCCTCTTCTTCACGGTTTTATGTTTTTTATTTCTTTCTTCTCCATGGTTTTCATTCTGCTTCATTTTCTTTCTTCCCCATGGGTTTTCTGTTAGTTACGCGCCGTTTGTTTGTGCTATGCCTCTATCATGTTGGAAGAAATATAAGTATCAAAATAAAAATTTGAAATGGGAAATGTTTGTTGAACAGAAAACCTTAGTCCATTGAATACCTCTTTTTAGTGGAAATCCATTACTTTCAAGAACAAAATCTTCACAGATTTAAACATGTTCAAGAATTAAAAAACATTCACAAATTTATAAACATGTTCGGGACTTCAAAAAATATTCACGGACTCGAAAAATTACCATCCATTCAAAGAAAAAAATGCCAATTAGAAAAAATGTTCAATGACTGAAAAAAGTTCACAAATTTAGAAAACTATTTGAGAATTTGAACAAATGTTCTTGAATTGAGAAAAGTTCAAAAATTTGAAAATAAAGTTGTGAATTTGAAAAATCTTTGCAAATTGAGAAAAGTTCAAGAATTGAAAAATGTATGCGAAGTTGAAAAGAAGTTCACTAATTCAAAAAATGTTAATGAATTTTAAAAATTCCAAATTCAAAAAATGGAAAATTTAGAAATTGTTTGTGGATGTGAAAAATATTCATGAATGTAAATATCCTTTATGAATTTAAAAATATCCATGAATTAGAAAAAATGTTCGGGAAGAAAAAACTATGAATTCGAAGAATGATGTTAGATATAAGGAATGTTCACAAAATTTAAAACTATGGGCGGACTTAGAAAAAACTCATATTTCAAGAAAATAAAAATTCGTAAAAATTCAAATTTTTGAAAAGTGTTCATGAATTTATGTTATTTTTAATATATTTTTTGATGTAATTTTAAAACAAAAAAGAAACAAAAAAGTAAAAAATAAAAGAAAGAAGAGTAAACCTTGTAGAACCTTCCCAAAACCAGGCGAAAGGTTCCGGAAGCTTTCTAAAACCGTTCTGTGTGTCCGCTTAGTGTAGTGCTAATGGACCAACCCAAAGAAATGGCTCAAATTAGTGAGCTATAGTTATTGTTCAGAACGAGCGATATAACCTTTAATTCACTAAGCTCCCTTGGGGTTGAAGCTCTCACAATCAATTGAGGTGTCCAATTTAAGATTTTGCACCCCCATGATTTTGACTTGGTCGTCGTCTCGGTGGGTCCCTTTGGTCACTCCATGGGATTTTGGTTAGACAGGGCATTCAGTCTTATCGAACGGATCGCTTCGGCTCTTCAAGTAAGAAAGAAATTTGGTTCATTCGTATATGTGATGACTGATCAGTTACTCGACAAATGCAAAATCAATTGTTTTTTGCACCAAGAACTCGGTTCGGTCCTCGGTCATGACCGAGGAGTACCGATTTTTACTGGAGGAATAAATCAGGAATCAAATCTTGAGGAAGAAACGCTGGAACATACAAGCAGGAATCAATCATGAACAAAAATGGTAGGATGAAGAAACTCTAGTTACAAACTGTTGCAGGTGGGTCACCGACCGCTATGTGAGTGCTACAAATGCCATCTTCGACCATGAAGGATCCATGGCTGTCGCGCGTGGAAACCATGCAAACGATCGGCCGATGTGCGCAGGAGATATGCGCACAACCTTCGAGCATGAAGAAGACATGATCACCGCCGCGTACTGGGCGCTTGCGGTTGCTGGGACTATGCGAGGTAGGTGACTAGAGGTGGCGACACTATGAGGAAGAATGGAACACATTAGGGTTGAGGGTTATGTACGTTTGGGCTGATGCATGACTATTTGTGTAGGTGTAGTTGGTAGATGGGCTATTGCCTATTCTGCTTAGTTTGCTAGGCCTTGATGCAATATCTTGGCCCAATGAGCTAAGTTAGGTTTTGAACATTTGCTAACCTTTTTCAACTTCGGTCTCAGTTTTTCTGATCCAGTTTTGGCTCATGGTTTTTCTGCTCATCCCTACATGTCAAGACCCTTGTTACACCTAGCCCAAGATTGCTTTCCACATCACCGAGGCCACCAAAAAATGTTGTGAGTTCAACAAGTATGTGCAGGAACTACTTCATGCCATGTGACTGCATTTAGATTAGCTCATCAACCATCCTTTGTTTTCCCTTTTGCTGTGATACTTCTTTTAGTTCCGGTCTGGAGATAGGCCATGAGGAGAGGTCATGTCATCCTGGCTCTTGAGGTTCGATGTTGATGGGGTGTTTGGTCAGTGGGTTCTGGGTGACGTGTTTCCGTTTTGATTTGATGGATTTTTGGGGTTATGGTTGTTGTGATGTTGCGCGGGTGCTACAGTTCGTGAAACATTGTAACCGTAAAATGTGAAATGGACAAAATATTATCCTTTTGCATGACAAGTGCTTGGATGAACCTCTGATCAACAAATACCCAGAACTTCACTCTTTTGTCAGAAATGATTCTCAATCTTTTCCTAGTTGGATAACATCTGAGGATCCCGCTCAACACATTCATACCCCCCTCCCGTCTTTGAATAAGCTTTTCTTCAGTACACTAAACTGTTGGGGAACGCAGTATTCTAAAAAAAATTACCTACGATCACGCAAGTTCTATCTAGGAGATGCATAGCAACGAGACGGGAGAGTGTGTCCACGTACCCTCGTAGACCGAAAGCGGAAGCGTTTAGTACGGTTGATGTAGTCGAACATCTTCGCGATCCAACCGATCCAAGTACCGAACGTACGACACCTCCGTGATCAGCACACGTTCAACTCGATGACGCCCCTCGAACTCTTGATCCAGTTGAGGCCGTGGGAGAGTTCCGTCAGCACGACGGTGTGGTGACAGTGATGATGAAGTTACCGGCGCAGGGCTTCGCCTAAGCACTACGACGATACGACCAAGGTGTGTAACTGTGGAGGAGGGCACCGCACATGGTTAAGAGAAACTTGTGTGCTCTAGGGTGCCCCCTGCCCCCGTATATAAAGGAGGGGAGGAGAGGCCGGCCGGCCCTCTAGGGCGCGCCAGGAGAGGGGAGTCCTACTAGGACTCCAAGTCCTAGTAGGATTCCACCTAAGGAAAAGGGGGAAGAAGGAAGGGAGAGGGGGAAGGGAAGGAAAGGGGGGCGCCGCCCCCTTCCCCTAGTCCAATTCGGACCCAAGGGGTGGGGGGCGCGGCCAGCCCCCTTTTGGCCCTTCTCTCTCCCCACTAAGGCCCATCAAGGCCCATTAGTTCCCCCGGGGGGTTTCGATAACCCTCCGGCACTCTGATAGTTATCCGATACCTTGCGGAACTCCCGGTGTCCGAATAACATCGTCCAATATATCAATCTTTATGTCTCGATCATTTAGAGACTCCTCGTCATGTCCGTGATCTTATCCGAGACTCCAAACAAACTTTGGTCATCAAATCACATAACTCATAATACAAATCGCCATCGAACGTTAAGCGTGCGGACCCTACGGGTTTGAGAACTATGTAGACATGACCGAGACACATCTCCGGGTCAATAACCAATAGCGGAACCTGGATGCTCATATTGGCTCCTACATATTCTATGAAGATCTTTCGGTCAAACTGTTGGGGAACGTAGTAATTTCAAAAAAATTCCTACGCACACACAAGATCATGGTGATGCATAGCAACGAGAGGGGAGAGTGTTGTCCACGTACCCTCGTACACCGTTAAGCGGAAGCGTTATGACAATGCGGTTGATATAGTCGTACGTCTTCACGATCGACTGATCCTCAGTACCGAACGTACGACACCTTCGCGTTCAGCACACGTTCAGCTCGGTGACGTCCCGCGAACTCACGATCCAGTAGAGCTCGAGGGAGAGTTTCGTCAGCACGATGGCGTGATGACGATGTTGATGAAGCTACCATTGCAGGGCTTCGCCTAAGCACCACTACGATATGACCGAGGTGGATTATGGTGGAGGGGGGCACCGCACACGGCTAAAAGATCAATGATCAATTGTTGTGTCTATGGGGTGCCCCCTGCCCCCGTATATAAAGGATCTAGGGGGAGGCGGCTGGCCAGGAGGAGGGCACGCCAAGGGGGGAGTCCTACTCCCACCGGGAGTAGGACTCCTCTTTTCCTAGTAGGAGTAGGAGAAGGAAAGGAAGGGAGAGAGGAAGAGAAGGAAAAAGGGGGGCGCCGCCCCCCTCCTTGTCCAATTCGGACTAGAGGGGGAGGGGGCGCGTGGCTGCCCTGGCCACCCCTCCTCTTCTCCCACTAGGGCCCATGAGGCCCAATTAACTCCCCTGGGGGTTCCGGTAACCCCCGGTACTCCGGTATATGTCCGAAACCTTCCGGAACCTTTCCGGTGTCCGAACATAGTCGTCCAATATATCGATCTTTACGTCTCGACCATTTAGAGACTCCTCGTCATGTTCGTGATCACATCCGGGACTCCGAACTACCTTCGGTACATCAAAACACAAAAACTCATAATACCGATCGTCATAGAACTTTAAGCGTGCGGACCCTACGGTTCGAGAACTATGTAGACATGACCGAGACACGTCTTCGGTCAATAACCAATAGCGGAACCTAGATGCTCATATTGGCTCCTACATATTCTACGAAGATCTTTATCGGTCAAACCGCATAACAACATATGTTGTTCCCTTTGTCATCGGTATGTTACTTGCGCGAGATTCGATCGTCGGTGTCTCAATACCTAGCTCAATCTTGTTACCGGCAAGTCTCTTTACTCGTTCCGTAATGCATCATCCCGCAACTAACTCATTAGTCACATTGCTTGCAAGGCTTATAGTGATGTGCATTACCGAGAGGGCCCAAAGATACCTCTCCGACAATCGGAGTGACAAATCCTAATCTCGATCTATGCCAACTCAACAAGTACCATAGGAGACACCTGTAGAGCACATTTATAATCACCCAGTTACATTGTGAAGTTTGGTAGCACACAAATTGTTCCTCCATTAATCGGGAGTTGCATAATCTCATAGTCATAGGAACATGTATAAGTCATGAAGAAAGCAATAGCAGTAAACTAAACGATCAAGTGCTAAGCTAAAAAAAATGGGTTAAGTCAATCACATCATTGTCCTAATGATGTGACCCCATTAATCAAATGAAAACTCATGTCTATGGCTAGGAAACTCAACCATCTTTGATCAACGAGCTAGTCAAGTCAGGCATACTAGTAACACTATGTTTGTCTATATATTCACACATGTATTATGTTTCCGGTTAATACAATTCTAGCATGAATAATAAAATTTGTATCATGATATGAGGAAATAAATAATAAAATTTATTATTGCCTCTAGGGCATATTTCCTTCAGTCTCCCACTTGCACTAGAGTCAATAATATAGATTACACAGTAATGATTCTAACACCCATGGAGTCTTGGTGTTGATCATGTTTTGCTCGTGGAAGAGGCTTAGTCAACGGGTCTGCAACATTCAGATCTGTATGTATCTTGCAAATCTCTATTTCTCCCACCTGGACTTGGTCCCGGATGGAATTGAAGCGTCTCTTGATGTGCTTGGTTCTCTTGTGAAATCTGGATTCCTTTGCCAAGGCAATTGCACCAGTTTTGTCACAAAAGATTTTCATTGGACCCGATGCACTAGGTATGACACCTAGATCGGATGTGAACTCCTTCATCCAGACTCCTTCATTCGCTGCTTCCGAAGCAGCTATGTACTCCGCTTCACACGTAGATCCCGCCACGACGCTTTGTTTAGAACTGCACCAACTGACAGCTCCACCGTTCAATGTAAACACGTATCCGGTTTGCGATTTAGAATCGTCCGGATCAGTGTCAAAGCTTGCATCGACGTAACCATTTACGACGAGCTCTTTGTCACCTCCATAAATGAGAACATATCCTTAGTCCTTTTCAGGTATTTGAGGATGTTCTTGACCGTTGTCCAGTGATCCATTCCTGGATTACTTTGGTACCTCCCTGCTAAGCTAATAGCAAGGCACACATTCGGTCTGGTACACATCATTCCATACATGATAGAGCCGATGGCTAAAGCATAGGGAACACTTTTCATTTTCTATCTATCTTCTGCAGTGGTCGGGCATTGAGTCTGACTCAACTTCACACCTTGTAATACAGGCAAGAACCCTTTCTTTGCTTGATCCATTTTGAACTTTTTCAAGGTATGTGCTTTGTGAAAGTCCAATTAATTGTCTTGATCTATCTCTATAGATCTTGATGCCCAATATGTAAGCAGCTTAACCGAGGTCTTTCATTGAAAAACTCTTATTCAAGTATCCTTTTATGCTATCCAGAAATTCTATATCATTTCCAATTAGCAATATGTCATCCACATATAGTATAGAAATGCTACAGAGCTCCCACTCACTTTGTTGTAAATACAGGCTTCTCCAAAAGTCTGTATAAACCCATATGCTTTGATCACACTATCAAAACGTTTATTCCAACTCCAAGAGGCTTGCACCAGTCCATAAATGGATTGCTAGAGCTTGCACACTTTGTTAGCTTGATGACCCACAAGTATAGGGGATCCATCGTAGTCCTTTTGATAAGTAAGAGTGTCGAACCCAACGAGGAGCAGAAGGAAATGATAAGAGGTTTCCAGCAAGGTATTCTATGCAAGTACTGAAACAAGTGGTAACAGATAGTTTTGTGATAGGATAATTTGTAACGAGCAACAAGTAACAAAAGTAAATAAGGTGCAGTAAGGTGGCCCAATCCTTTTTGTAGCAAAGGACAAGCCTAGACAAACTCTTATATGATGTAAAGCGCTCCTGAGGACACATGGGTATATCGTCAAGCTAGTTTTCATCACGTTCATATGATTCGCGTTCGATACTTTGATAATTTGGTATGTCGGTGGACCGGTGCTTGGGTGTTGTCCTTACTTGGACAAGCATCCCACTTATGATTAACCTCTATTGAAAGCATCCGCAACTACAACAAAAGTATTAAGGTAAACCTAACCATAGCATGAAACATATGGATCCAAACCAGCCCCTTATGAAGCAACACATAAACTAGGGTTTAAGCTTCTGTCACTCTAGCAACCCATCATCTACTTATTACTTCCCAATGCCCTCCTCTAGGCCCAAACAATGGTGAAGTGTCATGTAGTCGACGTTCACATAACACCACTAGAGGAGAGACAACATACATCTCAACAAAATATCAAACGAATACCAAATTCACATGACTACTAATAGCAAGACTTCTCCCATGTCCTTAGGAACAAACGTAACTACTTAAAAAGCATAAACATGTTCATAATCAGAGGGGTATTAATATGCATATAGGATCTAAACATATGATCTTCCACCAATTAAACCAACTAGCATCAACTACAAGGAGTAATTAACACTACTAGCAACCTACTAGCACCAATCCCGGACTTGGAGACAAGAATTGGATACAAGAGATGAACTAGGGTTTTGAGAGGAGATGGTGCCGATGAAGATGTTGATGGAGATTGCCCTCTCCCGATGAGAGGAGAGTTGGTGATGACGATGGCGATGATTTCCCCCTCTGGGAGGGAAGTTTCTCCGGCAGAACAGCTCTGCCGGAGCCCTAGATTGGATCCGCCAAGGTTCCGCCTCGTGGCGGCGGAGTTTCGTCCGAGAAGATTGCTTATTTTTTCCCATTGAAAGACCTCTTATAGCAGAAGATGGCCACCGGAGGGCCACCAGGGGGCCCACGAGGTAGGGGGGCGCGCCCAGAGGGGTAGGGCGCGCCCCCACCCTCGTGGGCAGGGTGTGCCCCCCCTGGTGAACTTCTTCCGCTGAGTATTTTTTATATTTTCTGAAAACATCTTCCGTGAAGTTTTAGGACTTTTGGAGCTGTGCAGAATAGGTCTCTAATATTTGCTCCTTTCCAGTCCAGAATCCCAGCTGTCTCATTCTCCCTCTTTATGAAAACCTTGTAAAATAAGAGAGAATAGGCATAAGTACATAATGTGTAATAACAGCCCATAATGCAATAAATATCGATATAAAAGCATGATGCAAAATGGATGTATCAACTCCCCCAAGCTTAGGCCTCGCTTGTCCTCAAGCGAAAGCCGATAACGATAAATATGTCCACATGTTTAGAGGTAGAGGTGTCGATAAAATAAAATACAGACATGAGGGCATCATGATCATTCTTAGAACAGCAACATATATTATTCCTGTCATATAATCTCTTATGCTAGAGTAATAATTCAATCACAATACCAAGAATGAATCGTAAACTTCATTGAAAACTAACAAACTATAATCTCAGTCATCGAAGCAATTGCAATTTATCATAACATAGGAAAGAGTCAATGTATAAGAGCTTTTCAGCAAGTCCACATACTCAACTATCATATAGTCTTTCACAATTGCTGACACTCACGCAATACTTATGGGTATGGAGTTTTAATCGGACACAGAGAAAGATAGGGGCTTATTGTTTTGCCTCCCAACGTTTTACCTCAAGGGTAATGTCAACAATAATAGTTCATGAAAACTCACATCCAATTAGCCATATATACCAGGGTCATTCCAACATACTGTGCTTGCCAAAGGATAAAATATAAAAAGGAGGTGTGAAGATCACCATGACTCTTATGCAAGGTAAGAGATAAAAGTAAAAGACAGGCCCTTCGCAGAGGGAAGCAGAGGTTGTCATGCGCTTTTATGGTTGGATGCACGAATTCTTAATGCAAAAGAACGTCACTTTATATTACCACTTGTGATATGGACCTTTATTATGAAGTCTATCGCTTTTATTTCTTCCATATCACAAGATCGTATAAAGCTTATTTTCTCCCACACTAATAAGTCAGACTTATTTAGAGAGCAATTTTTTTGCTTGCACCGATGACAACTTATTTGAAGGATCTTACTCAATCCATAGGTAGATATGGTGGACTCTCATGGCAAAACTGGTTTAAGGGTATTTGGAAGCACAAGTAGTATCTCTACTTGGTGCAATGAATTGGCTAGCATGAGGGGGAAAGGCAAGCTCAAAATGTTGGAGGATCGATGACAATATAATTTATCTCAGATGTAAGAAAACATAATCCATTACGTTGTCTTCCTTGTCCAACGTAAACTCTTTAGCATGTCATACTTTAATGAGTGCTCACAATCATAAAAGATGTCCAAGATAGTATATTTATATGTGAAGACCTCTATTTCTTTATTACTTCCTATTAATTGCAACGATGACCAAAACTATGTTTGTCAACTCTCAACAACTTTTATTCATCATACTTTTTCTATGTGAGCTCATTACTCTCCATAAGATCCATATGATCTCTTTGTTTCTTTTTATTCTTTCTCTTTTCTTTTATTCACTTAGGATCATGGCAAAATAATCGAGCCCTTGACTCAACACTAATCTTTGTTATATAGCTCACTGACTCGACTACATAGAAGGATAATAAAGCAAAACTCACAACTAGATCATACTAAAAACTTATATTCTACTAGATCAAGATATTACCAAAAGGATCGAACTAAGAAAACTGTAGAGATAAAAGTGATGGTGATACGATACTGGGGCACTCCCCCAAGCTTGGCAGTTGCCAAGGGGAGTGCCTATACCCATGTGATTATGTCTCCTTTTTCGGGGATGGTGATGTGATGTTCTTGGTGATGATGCCCCTCAGGATACGATTCTCCTCTTAGAGCTTATTGACTTGCTGCTTGAGGTCCATTATTTCCTTTCGAAGTTTTCTTGTAACAGCCAAAGCTCCCTGCACCCAAGGGTGCTGCATAGCTGCGGGAGAACCAGTGACACTCTTTTTCATATTCTCATAAGAAAGAAATCTAACATTGGAAGGGATAACCGGATTTGGAATAGCTAAGCTCTGTAGTTCTCCCATCGTGAACCCTACTCGGAAGCGAGAAGTGATTTCTTGATCCTCCATGGCATCTATCCTCATAAAATCAGCCTCCATCTCTTCCTCCGTTGTTGGCCCAAAGTGGTCAGCATCACTTTTTGTCCTTGGTTCCGATGCCGGATGAGACACCCGGCTCTCCCCGACTGACTCTTGAGAAGACATCTCGCTCTAATCTGCAGCAGCAATAGCTCGAAACAAAAACAGAGGGTATTTGCATGAAACGGGAGTCAAAACCTGCGGGAGATTATATAATGAATTTTTACCGAACAAAATACGTGTCGTGTACGAAAACGGAGTCCGGAGAGCACACGAGATGCCCACGAGGTAGGGGGGCGCGCCCTCCACCCTCGTGGAGGCCTCGTTTCCTTCCCGGACTGCTTCTTATTTTTCTATTTTTCTAAATATTCCAAAATGGAGAAATATTGCCTTAAAACTGTTTTGGAGTCGATTTACTTACCGTACCACATACCTATTCCTTTTCGGAGTCTGAAACGTTCCGGAAAGTGTCCTTTATATATTCCTCTGGGGTTACGGTTTCAATAACATTGGTTTCAACATTTATGGGATTACCTGAGATATAATGTTTGATCCTTTGACCGTTCACCACCTTCGGATTTGTGCCTTCGAAGTTGTTGATTTTTATGGCACAGGAACGATAGACCTCCTCGATAACGTAAGGACCTTCCCATTTAGAGAGAAGTTTTCCTGCAAAAAATCTTAAACGAGAGTTGTATAGCAATACATAGTCACCTACATTAAACTCACGCTTTTGTATCCTTTTGTCATGCCATCTTTTAACCTTTTCTTTAAATAATTTGGCATTCTCATAGGCTTGGGTTCTCCATTCATCAAGTGAACTAATATCAAATAACCTCTTCTCACTGGCAAGTTTAAAATCATAGTTGAGTTCTTTAATAGCCCAATATGCCTTGTGTTCTAGTTCAAGAGGTAAGTGACATGTTTTTCCATAGACCATTTTATACGGAGACATACCCATAGGATTTTTATATGCAGTTCTATAAGCCCATAATGCATCATCAAGTTTCTTGGACCAATTCTTTCTTGATTTATTAACAGTCTTTTGCAAAATTAATTTGAGTTCTCTATTACTCAATTCTACTTGACCACTGGACTGTGGGTGATAAGGGGATGCAATTCTATGATTAACATCTTATTTAGCAAGCATTTTACGAAAAGCACCATGAATAAAATGTGAACCACCATCGGTCATTAAATATCTAGGGACTCCAAACCTTGGAAAAATAACTTCTTTAAGCATTTTAATAGAAGTGTTATGATCAGCACTACTAGTTGGAATAGCTTCTACCCACTTAGTAACATAATCAACAGCAACTAAAATATGAGTATATCCATTAGAGGAAGGAAAGGGTCCCATATAGTGAAAGCCCCAAACATCAAATGGTGCAATAACAAGTGAATAGTTCATAGGCATTTCTTGACGTCTACTAATATTACCAATTCTTTGACATTCATCACAAGATAAGACAAACTTATGGGCATCCTTGAAGAGAGTAGGCCAATAAAAACCAGATTGCAATACCTTATGTGCAGTCCTATCTCCAGCATGGTGTCCTCCATAAGCTTCGGAGTGACACTCGCGTAGGATCTGTTCCTGTTCATGCTCAGGTACACAACGTCTAATAATACCATCTACTCCTTCTTTATAAAGATGTGGGTCATCCCAAAAGTAATGCCTCAAATCATAGAAGAACTTTTTCTTTTGCTGGTATGTGAAACTAGGTGGTATAAATTTAGCAACAATGTAATTAGCATAATCAGCATACCATGGAGCAGTATGGGAAGCATTTATAACATTTAGTTGCTCATCAGGAAAGCTATCATCAATAGGTAGTGGGTCATCAAGCACATTTTCTAACCTAGACAGGTTGTCTGCAACGGGGTTGTCAGCTCCCTTTCTATCAACAATATGCAAATCAAATTCTTGCAGCAAGAGAACCCATCTAATAAGTCTAGGTTTAGCATCTTTCTTTTCCATAAGATATTTAATAGCAGCATGATCAGTGTGAATAGTTACTTTAGAATTAACAATATAAGGTCTGAACTTATCACAGGCAAATACAACTGCTAAGAATTCCTTTTCAGTAGTAGCATAATTTCTCTGAGCATTGTCTAGAGTTTTACTAGCATATTGAATAACATTTAGTTTCTTATCAACTCACTGCCCTAGGACAGCACCTACAGCATAATCACTAGCATCACACATAATTTCAAAGGGTAAATTCCAATCAGGTGGCTGAACAATAGGTGCAGAGATCAATGCTTTCTTAAGTATTTCAAATGCTTCTACACAATCATCATCAAAGACAAATGGTATATATTTTTGTAATAAATTAGTCAGAGACCGAGAGATTTTTGAAAAGTCCTTAATGAACCTCCTATAAAAACCGACATGACCAAGGAAACTTCTTATACATTTGATGTCCTTGGGACATGGCATCTTTTCAATAGCATCAACCTTGGCTTTATCAACTTCCATACCTCTTTTAGAAACTTTATGCCCCAAGACAATACCTTCATTAACCATAAAGTGGCACTTTTCCCAATTAAGACAAGATTAGTTTCTTCACATCTCTGCAAAACTCGATCAAGGTTGCTTAAGCAATCATCAAAAGAAGATCCATAGACGGAGAAATCGTCCATGAAAACCTCACAAATCTTTTCACAAAAGTCAGAGAATATAGCCATCATGCATCTTTGAAAGGTAGCAGGTGCATTACATAAACCAAAAGGCATACATCTATAAGAAAAAGTACCAAAAGGGCAAGTAAAAGTAGTCTTTGATTGATCCTTAGCTGACACAGGTATTTGAGAGAAACCAGAATAACCATCTAGAAAGCAAAAATGTGTATGTTTAGATAATCTCTCTAGAATTTGATCGATAAAAGGTAAGGGGTAATGATCCTTTTTAGTAGCCTTATTTAATTTGCGGAAATCAATTACCATCCTATAACTGGTAATAATTCTTTGAGGGATCAATTCATCTTTATCATTAGGAACGACAGTAATACCTCCCTTCTTAGGGACACAATGGACAAGACTTACCCACTGACTATCAGCAACAGGATAAATTATACCTGCCTCAAGGAGCTTTAGTATCTCCTTTCTTACCACTCGTTTCATTTTAGGATTCAGCCGTCGTTGATGATCACAAATTGGTTTATCATCTTCTTCCAAATTAATTTTATGTTGACATAGAGTGGGACTAATGCCCTTAAGATCATCAAGAGTATACCCAATAGCAACACGATGCTTCTTCAGAGCTTTCAATAATCTCTCTTCTTCATGTTCTAAAAGGTTAGCACTAATAATAACAGGATATATCTTTTTCTCATCAAGATAAGCATATTTAAGAGTATCAGGCAACAGTTTAAGCTCAAACATGGGATCACCCTTGGGTGGAGGAGGATCCCCTAGGATTTCAACAGGCAAATTGTGTTTCAGAATAGGTTCCTGTTTAAAGAATACTTCATCTATTTCTCTTCTTTCATTCATAAACCTATCATTTTCATGGTGTAGCAAATATTGTTCTAAAGGATCACTAGGAGGTACGGCAATAGAAGCAAGACCAATAATTTCATCCTTACTAGGTAATTCTTCTTCACGGTGTTGTCTACTAAATTTAGAGAAATTAAATTCATGAGTCATATCATCTAAACCAATAGTAACAACATCCCTTTTGCAATCTATGGTAGCATTAACAGTATTTAAGAAGGGTCTACCAAATATAATGGGACAAAAGCTATCTTGTGGGGAACCAAGAACAAGAAAATCAGCATGATATTTAGTTTTCCCACACAAGACTTTAACATCTCTAACAATTCCCATTGGTGAAATAGTATCTCTATTGGCAAGTTTAATTGTGACATCAATATCTTCTATCTCAGTAGGTGCACTATCATGCATAATTTCTTTGTATAAGGAATAAGGTATTGCGCTAGCACTAGCACCCATATCACATAAGCCATGATAACAATGATCTCCTATTTTAACAGAAATAACAGGCATGCCTACCACATGTCTGTTTTTATCTTTAGCACAAGGTTTAGCAATTCTAGCAGTCTCATCAAGGAAATGAATAACATGCCCATCAATATTATCAGACAAGAGATCTTTAACAATAGCAATATCAGGTTCAACTTTAATTTGCTCATGAGGTGTATAAGTTTTAATATTGCTTTTACGAACCATAGTTGAAGCTTTAGCATGATCCTTTATCCTAACAGGAAAAGGTGGTTTCTCAACATAAGAAGTAGGAACAATAGGATCATTACAAGTGACAATCTTTTCTTCAACTTTAATAGGTGCAACTACTTTTACTTCTATGGGAGGATGATATTTAAAACACTTCTACTTGGGGATATCAACATGAGTAGCAAAAGATTCACAGAAAGAAGCTACTATCTCAGAGTCAAGTCCATATTTAGTGCTAAATTGACGGAAAACATCGGTATCCATAAAAGATTTAACACAATCAAACTTAGGTGTCATGCCTGACTCCTTACCTTTGTCGAGGTCCCAATCTTCAAAGTTGCATTTAATTCTTTCCAATAAATCCCATTTGAATTCAATAGTCTTCATCATAAAAGAGCCAGCATAAGAAGTATCAAGAATGGTGCGATTCTTATCAAAAAGCCAAGCATAAAAATTTTAAATAATCATTTTTCTTGAGAGCTCATGATTGGGGCATGAATATAACATTGATTTAAGCCTCCCCCAAGCTTGAGCGATGCTTTCTCCTTCACGAGGCCAAAAATTATATATATAATTGCAATCACGATGAACAAGATGCATAGGATAAAACTTCTGATGAAATTCCAATGTCAATCGTTTGTAATCCCAAGACCCCATATCATCACATAGCCTATACCATATCGATGCATCTCCCTTCAAATATAAAGGGAAGACCTTCTTCTTAACAACATCTCTGGGTACACCTGTAAGCTTAAATAATCCACAAACTTCATCCACATATATCAGATGCTCATCAGGATGTTTTGTTCCATCTCCTAAAAAAGGATTAGCTAGCAGTTTTTCTATCATACCTGAAGGAATTTCATAGGGAACATTTTCATTTTCGTTTTCAGTAGGTTGAGTAGGTTGAGGAGCAACTCTTTGCTCTACTGGTCGGGGTGAAGATACCCCAAACAAGCCCCTTAGAGGATTACTTTCCATAGTATCAAGTGCAGTAAATTTCAGCACACTATATAAATTTTTCCTTACCAAATTCCACCTACCAAAGGCACTTCACTCCCCGTCAACGGCGCCAGAAAAGAGTCTTGATGAACCACAAGTATAGGGGATCTATCATAGTCCTTTCAATAAGTAAGAGTGTTGAACCCAACGAGGAGCAGAAGGAAATGATAAGCGGTTTCCAGCAAGGTATTCTCTACAAGTACTGAAACAAGTGGTAACAGATAGTTTTGTGATAGGATAATTTGTAACGAGCAACAAGTAACAAAAGTAAATAAGGTGCAGCAAGGTGGCCCAATCCTTTTCGTAGCAAAGGACAAGCCTGGACAAAATCTTATATGATGCAAAGCACTCCCGAGGACACATGGGTATATCGTCAAGCTAGTTTTCATCACGTTCATATGATTCACGTTCGGTACTTTGATAATTTGGTATGTGGGTGGACCGGTGCTTGGGTGCTGTACTTACTTGGACAAGCATCCCACTTATGATTAACCTCTATTGCAAGCATCCACAACTACAACAAAAGTATTAAGGTAAACCTAACCATAGCATGAAACATATGGATCCAAATCAACCCTTACGAAGCAATGCATAAACTAGGGTTTAAGCTTCTGTCACTCTAGCAACCCATCATCTACTTATTACTTCCCAATGCCTTCCTCTAGGCCCAAACAATGGTGAAGTGTCATGTAGTCGACGTTCACATAACACCACTAGAGGAGAGATAACATACATCTCATCAAAATATCGAACGTATACCAAATTCACATGACTACTAATAGCATGACTTCTCCCATGTCCTCAGAAACAAACGTAACTACTCACAAAGCATAAACATGTTCATAATGATAGGGGTATTAATATACATATAGGATCTGAACATATGATCTTCCACCAATTAAACCAACTAGCATCAACTACAAGGAGTAATTAACACTACTAGCAACCTACTAGCACCAATCCCGGACTTGGAGACAAGAATTGGATACAAGAGATGAACTAGGGTTTTGAGAGGAGATGGTGCTGATGAAGATGTTGATGGAGATTGTCCTCTCCTGATGAGAGGAGCGTTGGTGATGACGATGGCCATGATTTTTCCCCTCCGGGAGGGAAGTTTCCCTGGCAGAACAGCTCATGGCAGCGGAGTTTCATCCGAGAAGATTGCTTATTTTTTCCCATCGAAAGACCTCATATAGCAGAAGATGGCCACCGGAGGGCCACCAGGGGGCCCACGAGGTAGGGGGGCGTGCCTAGAGGGGTAGGGCGCGCCCCCACCCTCGTGGGCAGGGTGTGGCCCCCTGGTGAACTTCTTCCGCTGAGTATTTTTTATATATTCTGAAAACATCTTCCGTGAAGTGTTAGGACTTTTGGAGCTGTGCAGAATAGTCTCTAATATTTGCTCCTTTTCCAGCCCAGAATCCCAGCTGTCGGCATTCTCCCTCTTTATGAAAACCTTGTAAAATAAGAGAGAATATGCATAAGTATTGTGACATAATGTGTAATAACAGCCCATAATGCAATAAATATCGATATAAAAGCATGATGCAAAATGGACGTATCATAGCTCCCTTTGGATCGACAAAACCTTCTGGTTGCATCATATACAACTCTTCTTCCAGAAATCCATTCAGGAATGTAGTTTTGACATCCATTTGCCAAATTTCATAATCATAAAATGCGGCAATTGCTAACATGATTCGGACAGACTTAAGCATGTCTATGGGTGAGAAAGTCTCATCGTAGTCAACCCCTTAAACTTGTCGAAAACCTTTCGCAACAAGTCGAGCTTTGTAGACAGTAACATTACCATCAGTGTCAGTGTTCTTCTTGAAGATCCATCTATTCTCTATGGCTTGCCGATCATCGGGTAAGTCAACCAAAGTCCACACTTTGTTCTCATACATGGATCCCATCTTAGATTTCATGGCCTCAAGCCATTTTGCGGAATCTGGGCTCACCATCGCTTCTTCATAGTTTGTAGGTTCACCTTGTTCAAGTAACATGACCTCCAGAATAGGATTACCCTACCACTCTGGTGCAGAGCTTACTCTGGTTGACCTACGAGGTTCGGTAGTCACTTGATCTAAAGTTTCATGATCAACATCATTAGCTTCCTCACTAATTGGTGTAGGTGTCACAGGAACCGGTTTCTGTGATGAACTACTTTCCAATAAGGGAGCAGGTACAGTTACCTCATCAAGTTCTACTTTCCTCCACTCACTTCTTTCGAGAGAAACTCCTTCTCTAGAAAGGATCCATTCTTAGCAACAAATGTATTGCCTTCGGATCTGTGATAGAAGGTGTACCCAACAGTTTCCTTTGGGTATCCTATGAAGACACATTTCTCCGATTTGGGTTCGAGCTTATCAGGTTGAAGCTTTTTCACATAAGCATCGCAACCCCAAACTTTAAGAAACGACAACTTTGGTTTCTTGCCAAACCACAATTCATAAGGCGTCGTCTCAACGGATTTCGATGGTGCCCTATTTAACGTGAATGCAGTCGTCTCTAAAGCATAACCCCAAAATGATAGCGGTAAATCAGTAAGAAACATCATAGATCGCACCATATTAGTAAAGTATGATTACGACGTTCGGACACACCATTACGCTGTGGTGTTCCGGGTGGCGTGAGTTGCGAAACTATTCCGCATTGTTTCAAATGAAGACCAAACTCGTAACTCAAATATTCTCCTCCACGATCAGATTGTAGAAACTTTATTTTCTTGTTACGATGATTTTCCACTTCACTCTGAAATCCTTTGAACTTTTGAAATGTTTCATACTTATGTTTCATTAAGTAGATATACCCACATCTGCTCAAAACATCTGTGAAGGTGAGAAAATAATGATACCCGCCGCGAGCCTCAATATTCATTGGACCACATACATCAGTATGTATGATCTCCAAAAAATCTGTTGCTCGCTCCATTGTTCCGGAGAATGACGTTTTAGTCATCTTGCCCATGAGGCATGGTTCGCAAGTACCAAGTGATTCATAATCAAGTGATCCCAAAAGTCCATCAGCATGGAGTTTCTTCATGCGCTTTACACCAATATGACCCAAACGACAGTGCCACAAATAAGTTGCACTATCATTATCAACTCTGCATCTTTTGGCTTCAATATTATGAATATGTGTATCACTACTATCGAGATTTAATAAAAATAGACCACTCTTCAAGGGTGCATGACCATAAAAGATATTACTCATATAAATAGAACAACCATTATTCTCTGATTTAAATGAATAACCGTATTGCATTAAACAAGATCCAGATATAATGTTCATGCTCAATGCTGGCACCAAATAACAATTATTCAGGTCTAAAACTAATCCCGAAGGTAGATGTAGAGGTAGTGTGCCGACTGCGATCACATCGACTTTGGAACCATTTCCCACGCGCATGGTCACCTCGTCCTTAGCCAATCTTTGCTTAATCCGTAGTCCCTGTTTCGAGTTGCAAACATTAGCAACAGAACCAGTATCAAATACCCAGGTGCTACTGCAAGCATTAGTAAGGTACACATCAATAACATGTATATCACATATACCTTTGTTCACCTTACCATCCTTCTTATCCGCCAACTACTTGGGGCAGTTCCGCTTCTAGTGACCAGTCTATTTGCAGTAGAAGCACTCAGTCTCAAGCTTAGGTCCAGACTTGGGTTTCTTCTCTTGAGCAGCAACTTGTTTGCTGTTCTTTGATAACCCACAAGTATAGGGAATCGCAACAGTTTTCGATAAGTAAGAGTGTCGAACCCAACGAGGAGCTAAAGGTAGAACAAATATTCCCTCAAGTTCTATCGACCACCGATACAACTCTACGCACGCTTGACGTTTGCTTTACCTAGAACAAGTATGAAACTAGAAGTACTTTGTAGGTGATGTTGGATAGGTTTGCAAGATAATAAAGAGTACGTAAATAAAAAGTAGGGGCTGTTTAGATAAAGAAACAATAAAGTAAATATAGCGAGTGTGGAAAAGTGGTGGTAGGAGTTGTGAAATTGCCCCTAAGCAATTGACTACTTTACTAGACCGATAGCAAGTATTATGTGGGAGAGGCCACTGCTAGCATGTCATCCCTGACTTGGAATTCTATGCACTTATGATTGGAACCATTAGCAAGCATCCGCAACTACTAACGTTCATTAAGGTAAAAACCAACCATAGCATTAAGATAAATTGGTCCCCCTTCAATCCCGTATGCATCAATTTCTATGCTAGGTTCAAGCTTCTGTCACTCTTGCCCTCCAATACATAGTCCTATCAACATACAACTAACCCTAGGGTGTGATCCACGCGCAATCATATGATGGGCACCAAAGGACAGCAACATAACCACAAGCAAATTAAATCAATCATAGTAATTCATCAACCACCGATAGGACAACGAAAATCTACTCAGACATCATAGGATGGCAACACATAATTGGATAATAATATGAAGCATAAAGCACCATGTTCAAGTAGAGGGTACAACAGGTTGCGGGAGAGTGGACTGCTGTAGATAGAGGGGGGAAGGTGATGGAGATGTTGGTGAAGATGGCGGAGGTGTTGGTGAAGATCGCGGTAATGATGATGATGTCCACGGCGGCGTTCCGGCGCCACCGGAGGAGAGGGGGAGAGGGGCCCCCTTCTTCCTCTTCTTCCTTGACCTCCTCCCTAGATGGGAGAAGGGTTTCCCCTCTGGTCCTTGGCCTCCATGGCATGGGAGGGGCGAGAGCTCCTCCGAGACTGGATCTATCTCTCTGTTTCTCTCTGGTTCTGCGTTCTGTTCTGGCTCTGTTTCACCGTTTCATATATATATGGAGATCCGTAACTCCGATTGGTCTGAAACCTTCGCCGTGATTTTTTTCCTGAATATTAGCTTTCTTGCGGCAAAAGAAGAGTGTCAACCGCCTTACGGTGGGCTCATGAGGGTAGGGGGCGCGCCCTAAGGGGGGGGGCCCTGCCTCGTGACCACCTCGGGCACTGGTTCGAGTTGATTTTCCTTCCGAATTTTCCATATTTTCCAAAAATAAGGTTCGTCCATTTTTATCCCGTTTGGACTCCGTTTGATATGGATATTCTGCGAAACCAAAAACATGCAACAGACAGGAACTGGCACTTGGCACTGGATCAATATGTTAGTCCCAAAAATAATATAAAAAGTTGCCAAAAAGTATATGAGAGTTGAATAATATTGGCATGGAACAATCAAAAATTATAGATACGATGGAGACGTATCAGCATCCCCAAGCTTAATTCCTGCTCGTCCTCGAGTAGGTGAATGATAAAAAGATAATTTTTGATGTGGAATGCTACCTAGCATAATCTTGATCATATGTCTAATCATGGCATGAATATTAAGACACGAGTGATTCAAAGCAATACTCTATCATTTGACATAAAAACAATAATACTTCAAGCCTACTAATAAAGCAATCATCTCTTTTCAAAATAACATGGCCAAAGAAAGTTATCCCTACAAAATCATATAGTCTGGCTATGCTCCATCTTCACCACACAAAATATTCACATCATGCATAACCCCGATGACAAGCCAAGCAATTGTTTCATACTTTTGACGTTCTCAAACCTTTTCAATTTTCACGCAATACATGAGCGTGAGCCATGGACATAGCACTATAGGTGGAATAGAATATGATGGTGGAGAAGACAAAAAGGAGAAGATAGTCTCACATCAACTAGGCATATCAACGGGCTATGGAGATGCCCATCAATAGATATCAATGTGAGTGAGTAGGGATTGCCATGCAATGGATGCACTAGAGCTATAAGTGTATGAAAGCTCCAACTGAAACTAAGTGGGTGTGCATCCAACTTGCTTGCTCATGAAGACCTCGGGCATTTGAGGAAGCCCATCATCGGAATATACAAGCCAAGTTCTATAATGAAAATTCCCACTAGTATATGAAAGTGATAACTCAAGAGACTCTCTATATGAAGAACATGGTGCTACTTTGAAGCACACGTGTGGAAAAAGGATAGTAGCACTGCCCCTTCTCTCTTTTTCTCTCATTTTATTTATTTATTTATTTTTATTTTTTGGTGGGCTTCTTTGGCCTCTTTTTTATCTGGGCTTCTTTGGCCTCTTTTATTTTTTGTAAAGTTTGGAGTCTCATCCCGACTTATGGGGGAATCATAGTCTCCATCATCCTTTCCTCACTGGGGCAATGCTCTAATAATGATCATCACACTTTTATTTACTTACAACTCAATATTACAACTCAATACTAGAACAAAGATGTGCTCTATATGAATGCCTCCGACGGTGTACTGGGATGTGCAATGATCTAGCGTAGCAATGACATCAAAAAACGGACAAGCCATGAAAACATCATGCTAGCTATCTTACGATCATGCAAAGCAATATGACAATGAATGATCAAGTCATGTATATGATGATGCTGAAAGTTGCATGGCAATATATCTCGGAATGGCTATGGAAATGCCATGATAGGTAGGTATAGTGGCTGTTTTGAGGAAGGTATATGGTGGGTTTATGGTACCGGCGAAAGTTGCGCGGTACTAGAGAGGCTAGCAATGGTGAAAGGGTGAGAGTGCGTATAATCCATGGACTCAACATTAGTCATAAAGAACTCACATACTTATTGCAAAAATCTATTAGTTATCGAAACAAAGTACTACGCGCATGCTCCTAGGGGGATAGATTGGTAGGAAAAGACCATCGCTCGTCCCCGACCGCCACTCATAAGGAAGACAATCAATAAATAAATCATGCTCCGACTTCATCACATAACGGTTCACCATACGTGCATGCTACGGGAATCACAAACTTCAACACAAGTATTTCTACAATCCACAACTACCCACTAGCATGACTCTAATATCACCATCTTTATATCACAAAACTATTGCAAGGAATCAAACATGTCATATTCAGCGATCCACAAGTTTATGTAGGATTTTATGACTAACCATGTGAATGACCAGTTCCTGTCATCTCTCTAAATAGATATAAGTGAAGCAAGAGAGTTTAATTATTTCTACAAAAGATATGCCCACGCTCTAACAAATATAAGTGAAGCAAAAGAGCATTCTGCAAATGGCGGTTGTCTAAGTAAAGAGAAACAGGCAATCCAAACTTCAAATGATATAAGTGAAGCACATGAAGCATTCTATAAAGCCATACTCAAAAGATATAAGTGAAGTGCAATGAGCATTCTATAAATCAACCAAGGATCATCTCATACCAGCATGGTGCATAAAAGAAAAATGAAAACCTAAATGCAAAAGACGCTCCAAGATTGCACATATCGCATGAACGAAACGAATCTGAAAACACACCGATATTTGTTGAAGAAAGAGGGGATGGCTTCCCAACATCCCCAAGCTTAGACGCTTGAGTCTCCTTGAATATTTACTTGGGGTGCGTCGGGCATCCCCAAGCTTGAGCTCTTGCCTCTCTTCCTTCTTCTCACATCGAAACCTTCTCAATCATCAAACACTTCATCCACACAAAACTTCAACCGAAAACTTGGTAAGATCCGTTAGTATAATAAAGCAAATCACTACTCTAGGTACTGTTGCAAACCAATTCATATTTTGTTTTTTCATTGTGTCTACTGTAATATAAATTTTTCATGGCTTAATCCACTAATATGAATCGATAGTTTCATCAAAACAAGCAAACTATGCATCTAAAATAGAATCTGTCTAAAACAGAACAGTCTGTAATAATTTGAACATTCACCATACTTATTATACTTGAAAAATTCTACCAAAATTAGGAAAAGTAAATTTTTTTTATAGAAAGACAGTTCAAAAAGAATCAGAACCATTTGACGTTCCAGCTAAAAATGTAAAATCATGCACTACAGCCAAAGTTTCTGTCCTGCACCATACAAACCATCAAGCAAATGTAAACATCCTAAAGGCAAACCTTGGCACATTATTTTTATAATACAATGGAATTGTACAAGGGGATAATTATTTTTATTGAAAAGTTTCTGTAATCAAGATTCACAAAGTTGCCGTGAGCATGAACAAAGTTCAAGGAGCTCTCCCACTTCAACAATGCTTGTCTTTCTCACTTTCGCTTTCCTTTGTGAAAAAGTTTTGGGTTCCCCTCTTTATTTTTGTTGTTTTTAAAATATATGAAAGAACTCAACAGAAATAAATGACTCTCTAAAACTTCCGGGTTGTCTCCCTGGAAGCGCTTTCTTTAAAGCCATTAAGCTAGGCATATAGTGCTCAAGTAGTGAATCCACCCGGATCCCAAGGTATATCAAAGCCAATTTTAATTAACAATGATTTGTAATTTAGTAGTGAGCACAAAGCAACATATATCAAGCAATGACGAAGTCTAACTCTCTTCCTATGCATCGGCATGTCATAAAAGAACAATTCATGCACACCTAGTAAAGGCCAATGCATAGTATAAACAGTTTCTTGCAATTTTATCATGTTGGAAACATAGAGAGGTGGAGATATAGTTCCTCTCTCATAATAATTGCAAGTAGGATCAGCAAGCACATGCATATTATATTTATCGAATTCATCATGTGCAACGGTAAAAGGCAACCCATCAATATACTCCTTAATAAGTGCAAACTTCTCTGATATAGTATAATTGGGAGAATTCAAAAAGATAATAGGACTATCATGCGTGGGTGCAATATCAACAATTTCATGTTTAACATAAGGAACTATAGCAAGTTCATCTCCATAAGCATAATTCATATTGGCATCTTGGCCACAAGCATAGCAAGCATCATCAAAAAGGGATATTTCAAGAGAATCAATGGGATCATAACAGTCATCATAGCAATCATCCTTCGGTAAGCACGAAGGAGAATTAAACAATGTATGAGTTGAAGAGTTACTCTCATTAGAAGGTGGGAACGGGTGATCAATCCGCTCTTCCTCCTTTTGTTCTTCGCTCTCCTCATCATCTTTTTCATCCAATGAGCTCACAGTTTTATCAATTTCTTCTTCAATGGACTCCTGCAAAATATTAGTCTCTTCTTGGACAGCGGAGTAGTCCTCAATACATAGTTTAACATAAGCATTAGAAGCATAATTATCATAGCAATATTTAAGTATGGCAAAATTTCCAGATTTGTGAAAAGTAGCATCATACGTTTCAATCAAAGAAGCAATTTTGTAAGCACCCTTAAAAGCAACAAATTCTTCAATTTGTTGAATATCATAGTAACTATAAACACCTTTAGCATAAGAAGATAAGATTCCATTATCAATAAACTCACATTGGTAGGGAAGGTGTTTCTTAGGGTTTTTAGAACAACAAGTAACATCATATATTTCACATAAATTCCAAGCATAGCATTGCAAACGATGAATTTGATCTAGTAAAGTTTTCCCTTTTTCAGGTATTCGGTGTCGCACATAATAAGCATGCTCATCTAAAGATTTGCCCTCAACTAAGCTAGTTGGGGTTTCAGCATGAGCACATAGGGATCGAAGATGATCCAACTAATAAGCTTCAGCAGTGTGATAGATTTTGAGTGGTTCTTCAACCATTGGTTTAGTAGGTACGACTATTTTTTTTTGGTATTTTGCATTTCCTACCCATAACTAAAGATAGAAAACAACTAAGAACATCAAATAAAAATTACTTAGTGATAAAGCAAACAAGCACACACGAGAATATTCACCCCACGCTATTGCTCCCCGGCAACGGCGCCAGAAAAAGGTCTTGATAACCCACAAGTATAGGGGATCACAACAGTGTTCGATAAGTAAGAGTGTTGAACCCAACGAGGAGCTAAAGGTAGAACAAATATTCCCTCAAGTTCTATCGACCACCGATGCAACTCTACGCACGCTTGACGTTCGCTTTACCCAGAACAAGTATGAAACTAGAAGTACTTTGTAGGTGATGTTGGATAGGTTTGCAAGATAATAAAGAGTACGTAAATAAAAAGTAGGGGCTGTTTAGATAAAGGAACAATAAAGTAAATATAGCGAGTGTGGAAAAGTGGTGGTAGGAGTTGTGAAATTGCCCCTAAGCAATTGACTACTTTACTAGACCGATAGCAAGTATTATGTGGGAGAGGCCACTGCTAGCATGTCATCCCTGACTTGGAATTCTATGCACTTATGATTGGAACTATTAGCAAGCATCCGCAACTACTAACGTTCATTAAGGTAAAACCCAACCATAGCATTAAGATAAATTTGTCCCCCTTCAATCCCGTATGCATCAATTTCTATGCTAGGTTGAAGCTTCTGTCACTCTTGCCCTCCAATACATAGTCCTATCAACATACAACTAACCCTAGGGTCTGATCCACGCGCAATCATATGATGGGCACCAAAGGACAGCAACATAGCCACAAGCAAATTAAATCAATCATAGTAATTCATCAACCACCGATAGGACAACGAAAATCTACTCAGACATCATAGGATGGCAACACATCATTGGATAATAATATGAAGCATAAAGCACCATGTTCAAGTAAAGGGTACAGCGGGTTGCGGGAGAGTGAACCGCTGTAGATAGAGGGGGGAAGGTGATGGATATGTTGGTGAAGATGGCGGAGGTGTTGGTGAAGATCGCGGTAATGATGATGATGGCCACGACGGCGTTCCGGCGCCACCGGAGGAGAGGGGGAGAGGGCCCCCTTCTTCCTCTTCTTCCTTGACCTCCTCCCTAGATGGGAGAAGGGTTTCCCCTATGGTCCTTGGCCTCCATGGCATGGGAGGGGCGAGAGCCCCTCCAAGATTGGATCTATCTCTCTGTTTCTCTCTGGTTCTGCGTTCTGTTCTGGCTCTGTTTCACCGTTTCGTATATATATGTAGATCCGTAACTCCGATTGGCCTGAAACCATCGCCGTGATTATTTTTTCCGAATATTAGCTTTCTTGCGGCAAAAGAAGAGCGTCAACCGCCTTACGGTGGGCTCACGAGGGTAGGGGGCGCGCCCTAAGGGGGGGGGGCGCCCCCTGCCTCGTGACCACCTCGGGCACTGGTTCGCGTTGATTTTCCTTCCGAATTTTCCATATTTTCCAAAAATAAGCTCCGTCCATTTTTATCCCGTTTGGACTCCATTTGATATGGATATTCTGCGAAACCAAAAACATGCAACAGACAGGAACTGGCACTGGGCACTGGATCAATATGTTAGTCCCAAAAATAATATAAAAAGTTGCCAAAAAGTATATGAGAGTTGAATAATATTGGCATGGAACAACCAAAAATTATAGATACGACGGAGACGTATCATTCTTCTTGAAGTTGCCCTTCTTCTTCCCTTTACCCTTTTTCTTGAAACTGATGGTCTTATTGACCATCAACACTTGATGCTCCTTCTTGATTTCTACCTCCGCAACCTTTAGCATTGCGAAGAGCTCGGGAATTGTCTTATCCATCCCTTGCATATTATAGTTCATCACAAAGCTCTTGTAGCTTGGTGGCAGTGATTGAAGAATTCTGTCAATGACACTATCATCCGGAAGATTAACTCCCAGTTGAATTAAGTGATTATTATACCCAGACATTTTGAGTATATGTTCACTGACAGAACTATTCTCCTCCATCTTGCAGCTGTAGAACTTATTGGAGACTTCATATCTCTCAATTCGGGCATTTGCTTGAAATATTAACTTCAACTCCTGGAACATCTCATATGCTCCATGACATTCAAAACGTCGTTGAAGTCCCAGTTCTAAGCCGTAATGCATGGCACATTGAACTATTGAGTAGTCATCAGCTTTGCTTTGCCAGACGTTCTTCAGATCGTCAGTTGCATCTGCAGCAGGTCTGGCACCCAGCGGTGCTTCCAAGTCGTAATTCTTCTGTGCAACAATGAGGATAATCCTCAAGTTACGGACCCAGTCCGTGTAATTGCTACCATCATCTTTCAACTTTGCTTTCTCAAGGAATGCATTAAAATTCAACGGAACAACAACACGGGCCATCTATCTACAACAACATAGACAAGCAAAATACTATCAGGTACTAAGTTCATGATAAATTAAAGTTCAATTAATCATATTACTTAAGAACTCCCACTTAGATAGACATCCCTCGAATCATCTAAGTGACCACGTGATCCATCTCAACTAAACCATGTCCGATCATCACGTGAGATGAAGTAGTTTTCAATGGTGAACATCACTATGTTGATCATATCTACTATATGATTCACGCTCGACCTTTTGGTCTCAATGTTCCGAGGCCATATCTGCATATGCTAGGCTTGTCAAGTTTAACCCGAGTATTCTGCGTGTGCAAAACTGGCTTGCACCCATTGTATTTGAACGTAGAGCTTATCACACCCGATCATCACGTGGTGTCTCGGCACGACGAACTTTTGCAACGGTGCATACTCAGGGAGAACACTTATACCTTGAAATTTAGTGAGAGATCATCTTATAATGCTACCATCAAAAAAGCAGAATAAGATGCATAAAGGCTAAACATCACATGCAATCAATATAAGTGATATGATATGGCCATCATCATCTTGTGCCTTTGATCTCCATCTCCAAAGCACAGTCATGACCACCATCGTCACCGGCGCGACACCTTGATCTCCATCGTAGCATCGTTGTCGTCTCGCCAACTATTGCTTCTATGACTATCGCTACCGCTTAGTGATAAAGTAAAGCAATTACAGGGCGATTGCATTGCATACAATAAAGCGACAACCATATGGCTCCTGCCAGTTGCCAATAACTCCGTTACGAAACATGATCATCTCATACAATAAAATATAGCATCATGTCTTGACCATATCATATCACAACATGCCCTGCAAAAACAAGTTAGACGTCCTCTACTTTGTTGTTGCAAGTTTTACGTGGCTGCTACGGGCTGAGTAAGAACCGTTCTTACCTACGCATCAAAACCACAACGATAGTTCGTCAAGTTAGTGTTGTTTTAACCTTCTCAAGGACCGGGCGTAGCCACACTCGGTTCAACTAAAGTTGGAGAAACTGACACCCGCCAGCCACCTATGTGCAAAGCACATCGGTAGAACCAGTCTTGCATAAGCGTACGTGTAATGTCGGTCCGGGCTGCTTCATCCAACAATACCGCCGAACTAAAGTATGACATGCTGGTAGGCAGTATGAATTGTATCGCCCACAACTCACTTGTGTTCTACTCGTGCATATAACATCTACGCAAAAACCTGGCTCGGATGCCACTGTTGGGGAATGTAGTAATTTCAAAAAAATTCCTATGCACACGCAAGATCATCGTGATGCATAGAAACGAGAGGGGAGAGTGTCGTCCATGCACCCTCGTCGTTATGACAATGCGGTTGATGTAGTCATACGTCTTCACGATCGACCGATCCTCAATACCGAACATACGACACCTCCGCGTTCAGCACACTTTCAGCTCGGTGACGTCCTGTGAACTCACGATCCAGTAGAGCTCGAGGGAGAGTTTCATCAACACGACGGCATGATGATGATGTTGATGAAGCTACCGTCGCAGGGCTTCGCCTAAGCACCGCTACGATATGACCGAGGTGGATTATGGTGGAGGGGGGCACCGCACACGGCTAAAAGATCAATGATCAATTGTTGTGTCTATGGGGTGCCCCTGCCCCCGTATATAAAGGAGCTAGGGAGGAGGCGGCCGGCCAGGAGGAGGGCGCGCCAAGGGGGGAGTCCTACTCCCACCGGGAGTAGGACTCCTCCTTTCCTAGTAGGAGTAGGAGAAGGAAAGGAAGGGAGAGAGGAAGAGAAGGAAAAAGGGGGGTGCAGCCCCCCTCCTTGTCCAATTCAGACTAGAGGGGGAGGGCGCACGTGGCTGCCCTGGCCGCTCTGGCCGCCCCTCCTCTTACCCCACTAGGGCCCATGAGGCCCAATTAACTCCCCGGGGGGTTCTGGTAACCCCTCAGTACTCCAGTATATGTCCGAAACCTTCCGGAACCTTTCCGGTGTCCGAACATAGTCGTCCAATATATCGATCTTTACATCTCGACCATTTCGAAACTCCTAGTCATGTCCATGATCACATCCGGGACTCCAAACTACCTTCGGTACATCAAAACACAAAAACTCATAATACCAATCGTCACAGAACTTTAAGCGTGTGGACCCTACGGGTTTGAGAACTATGTAGACATGACCGGAACACGTCTCCGGTCAATAAACAATAGAGGAACCTGGATGCTCATATTGGCTCCTACATATTCTACGAAGATCTTTATCGGTCAAACCGCATAATGAAATACGTTGTTCCCTTTGTCATCGATATGTTACTTGCCCGAGATTCGATCGTCGGTATCTCAATACCTAGCTCAATCTTGTTAACGGCAAGTCTCTTTACTCGTTCCGTAATGCATCATCCCGCAACTAACTCATTAGTCACATTGCTTGCAAGGCTTATAGTGATGTGCATTATCGAGAGGGCCTAGAGATACCTCTCCGACAATCGGAGTGACAAGTCCTAATCTCGATCTATGCCAACTCAACAAGTACCATAGGAGACACCTGTAGAGCACCTTTATAATCACCCAGTTACGTTGTGATGTTTGGTAGCACACAAAGTGTTCCTCCGGTAATCGGGAGTTGCATAATCTCATAGTCATAGGAACATGTATAAGTCATGAAGAAAGCAATAGCAGTAAACTAAATGACCAAGTGCTAGGCTAACAGAAATGGGTCAAGTCAATCACATCATTCTCCTAATGATGTGATCCTGTTAATCAAATGACAACTCATGTCTATGGCTAGGAGACTCAACCATCTTTGATCAATGAGCTAGTCAAGTAAAGGCATACTAGTGACACTATGTTTGTCTATATATTCACACATGTATTATGTTTCCGGTTAATACAATTCTAGCACGAATAATAAACATTTATCATGATATGAGGAAATAAATAATAACTTTATTATTGCCTCTAGGGCATATTTCCTTCACAAATCGCATAACAAGATACGTTGTTCCCTTTGTCATCGGTATGTTACTTGCCCGAGATTCGATCGTCGGTATCATCATACCTAGTTCAATCTCGTTACCGGCAAGTCTCTTTACTCGTTCCATAATGCATCATCCCGTAACTAACTCATTAGTCACATTGCTTGCAAGGCTTATAGTGATAAGCATTACCGAGAGGGCCGAGAGATACCTCTCCTATACACGGAGTGACAAATCCTAATCTCGATCTATGCCAACTCAACAAACACCATCGGAGACACCTGTAGAGCATATTTATAGTCACCCAGTTACGTTGTGACGTTTGATAGCACACAAGGTCTTCCTCCGGTATTCGGGAGTTGCATAATCTCATAGTCCAAGGAACATGTATAAGTCATGATGAAAGCAATAGCAATAAAACTAAACGATCATTAATGCTAAGCTAAAGGATGGGTCTTGTCCATCACATCATTCTCTAATGATGTGATCCCGTTCATCAAATGACAACACATGTCTATGGCTAGGAAACTTAACCATCTTTGATTAACGAGCTAGTCAAGTAGAGGCATACTAGGGACACTTTGTATGTCTATGTATTCACACATGTACTAAGTTTCCGGTTAATACAATTCTAGCATGAATAATAAACATTTATCATGATATAAGGAAATATAAATAACAACTTTATTATTGCCTCTAGGGCATATTTCCTTCATGAACTTCAAGGGCTAATTGAATTGCACATGTCTCCTCGAAGACAAGATACTTGGAAAGGACATGGACAAGCAAAAAAAATACTCATCAATGAAGATGTATCACAGACTGCAAATAGACTAAGGAACAAAATCTTCTTTTGGTTGCTCATGCATGATAGAGTCAATACTAGAAACCTACTAAGAAGGAAGAATTTTTATCTAGATTTTTATGAATGTGTTTTCTACAATGAATATGTTGAGGAAACTACAAGACATCTCTTCTAGGATTGTTACTTTTCACAAGATTGTTGGAAGAGTATTATTCCAAAAAAGAAGACTGGGCATATATATACTTTTGATGGCATTCTCATTGCCATCAATTGCTCCCCCCAAAAATGGCTATGGATGTCATCATTCAAGGATGTTGGAATTGGATACAAAGAATGGGAAGATCTTTAGATATGAAGTCCAAACTATTAACTGTTGGAGATTCAAATTAAATGAAGATCTCATATTAGCGAAGAATGGAATAAAAGCAAGGCATTTGAACCGTTTGAAAGAATGGATTGGTGCACATATGTGATGTTTGGACGATTATTCTCAAGTACATTTAGTTGATCACATGTTTCCACGAGCTGGAATTGGTTGAGAGGGCGATAGACTTTTAGTTTTACCTTTTGTTTCGTAAGTATTGTACTTTTTGGTGGTTTATTTAATGAAAATACCGTAAAAAGAGTACAATATTCATGAAACAAAATGTAAAACTAAAGATCTATCACCCTCTCAACCAATTCTAGCTCGTGGAAACATGTCTATGGTTTACTGTTAAAAAAGTCACTACATCGACTAGTATTATAATAGTAACCAAGAAACCGGGAAATGATTTCAAAAATCATAGAAAAGGAATAACACACCAAAGCTTATGAAAATTTGTGTTGATGGTTTTTTAGGGTGTAAAAAATCGTTTTTTGAAGATATATCATTTTCACTTCAAAAGTGTGGTCATTTTATTTTCCATGCAACAAAAAACTAAATAAACACTCATAAATCATACTCCCTCTGTTCTTAAATATAAGTCTTTTTAGACATTTCAATATTGACTGCATACAGATGTAATATAGGGTGTAGATTTTGCTCATTTTGCTCTATATGTAGTCCATATCGGAATCTCTAGAAAGACTTATATTTAATCAACAACGTTATATTCCTGTCGGGCACACGACTAGAAACCCTAGCTGCCGCCAGGAGAGTCTCTCCGCCTCGTTCCTCCGGCGTCTCCCCTCTGCCGGTGACCTCGGTCGTCGGTGGTGAGGGGGGTCGCCGGATCTACGCGTGTGGATGTAGCTTTAGGTTAGACCCTAGTAGCTTTGGTTTTTCGGCCGTTCATTGTCTTCACTTCGGAGGCGGTGATTGCGGCACTGAATAAAGAAGGTTCAGATCTATCCCCAACGAGGCAATCGATTCTATGGTTGGGGATGGATTTGGAATCAGTCTGTTCAAGCAAGGATTGTGTGTCGGCAGCGTCATCCTCGTGGTGGAATTGTGTCCTCGGGCTCCGTCATTGTGACGACGTTTGCTCCAACGC
>NC_041380.1:46363450-46380591 GCF_002162155.2 Triticum dicoccoides | reverse complement strand
GGCGTGTCCGGCGTGTTGCCCCGGTCTGATTCGTTCAACGGCAATGGCTTCACTTTTGGTGAGCCACCTTAGAGGTCGGCAAAACTGCTTATCAGCGATGGAGCCGCGTCGAGCTCGAGTGAGGAGGTGATGCGTCATTTTTTCCTTTGGTGGCTGTTGTGGTGGTGTCGGAGGCAGGTGACGGGCGTTGGTGTTAAACTCAACGATGTTCTGCTATCTTTTCAGTTTTGTCATGTCGGTCTTTACGCGACTTGTACTTTGTTTTTTATAATATGAATGAGACACATATTACTATGAAAAAAAGACTTATATTTAGGAATGGAGGAAGTAGAAAATAGTTACCGCACCCAAAAAATATACGCCTTATTTTTGTTTGAAATTAGGGCATAAAATAATTTCATCATTTTAGTTAGCTTCTGGGTATGCCATCAAGTTTTATCTGGGTGCGGATTTATCACTCATGTTAGTTGACTGGGCTTTGAGCATCTTATTATCCTAACCTTGCCTGGACTACACCTACCAAACTCTCATCTCTCATATCATGCATGCACTTGAACAAAATGGGAGACCGTTGAAGTTGGTGAGCTGCTGGTACCAAAGAGCAGAGCAAAAGCAGAGTAAATCCCAGTTTGCTAGGACCATATCGTACGAGATGCAACACCCGAGTCCAAGTTGGCATCTATCAAAGACTCAAAGTCATGCATAACTAGATTTGGAATCCAAATTCCACGCAACATGCACAAGGAGAAACAAAAGAAGAAATGACAAATTATGTACAATGAATAGTAACCAAATTAAGATTGTGTTTCTCGTTTCTCGACATGTGCATTGAGTTTATATAGATTTTCTTTTTTCGAGGGAAACTTTGATCCAGAATTTTGTGATAATATCAGTGTCATGGATAGTTTTTCAAGATTTGTACAAAAGTACACCTAAAGTGTCTACCGCAAAATATGACCTACCGCACAGTTTTTTTTTTTCTTAAATGTGTAACAACTGCAGATGCTCATATACACGGACATACATGACATACATCTATCCATATTAACGCGCACACGCACACCCTACGTCCCTACTCCTATAAAGACCTTCCTCAATTTGTTAGCCGTGACCGCAATGTACTAATGTCGGTAGCCGGCAGCCTGGTACATCAACGTACGTTCAATACAAGGAACGTGCTTTTAGGTGCCCAGTGACGTCCATTGATATGTGCACATCTCTTTTTTTTTTCAAACATATGTGCAGATCTCTTTCCATATGGGCCTGTCATGTGGGACCATCCCATGGAATTGTGTAAATTGGCCAAGTTAGGTAAATTGTGTAGATAGTGATCGTCCGTTAGGTAAAAATATAGTTCTAAACTCAGTACAATTTGAAAGTGAAATGTGCACGTCTATACTGTGTTAAAAAAATTAACACGCGACAGAAAAAAAGGTAATCGCCAAATACATACTCGGCAACATCGATTGTATACATATACAGTAGATTAAAGCCCTAGATTCTTTTGCACCGACAAAAAGCCTTCTCTATACGAACAAACACGCAGTAGCTTTTGCAGCACAAGACAAAAAAATATCTTTGCTTTACGAACCCTAGTTGTATAATTAATCAACATTCCACCGACCAATATCTGGGTTAAAGTGCAGATTAGGAGGGTAATTAAAAATATAAAACTCAGAAACTTTTTGACAGAGTGTAAACATATACGTGTCTGAGATTGACAGAGCATCACGTGGTGATGGGCCAAAGTTTAGCAGCGGAACATGAGTATACAGTTAGACAGGAAGATTGCAGAGAATGCAAACCTCACATGGCTTATCATGTCATCAGACTCATGTGTCAGTGTATCACTGGCTCTCAAGTCAAAAATCACAGAATGTACTATTATGATATGGCTGGAAAATTCGTAATATATTATAGGAGATTACAACACTAGCATCTCCGATAGATGATGTGAAATAGGCCAGGACCACTTTTTACATCACAAGAGGGTAAAAACGCAAGGACCACTTTTTACATCATGAGAGGGCAAGAACGTTGCTCCAATAGATGATGTAGATGCAAATATTTATACTCGAGGATAGACCCTAACGTAGAATAGGCCCCCAAAATTTGCATCACTTGATGCTCTCGAGCAAATTTTACATCACCATGGGACCACGCGGCTGGAGCAAAATTTGCATCACCAAATGCTTTTACATCACCAAGTGCTCCAACAGATGATGTAAAATAGGGCACACACAAGAAGACAACTGCGATGTATTTTGCAACATCTATTTCACTTCATCTGTTGGAGTTGGAGGTTTTTGGTGATGTAAAAGAGCACTTCTTAACAATGTAGATTTTAGTTGAAGCACAATTTGGTGATCTATTGGAAATGCTCTAAGGTTGTTATCAAGTTTTTATGCATTAGCCAGTTTCACAAAAAGTTTAAGCCGTGAAAGAAATGTAAGCAACATATTTCCAGCAATTCTAACTACCCATACGTTCTACTTAAGGTGTCAACATGGATGACACGACTCCAAAAACGTTGATACAAATGGCATGACACCCTCTCAAGAGCGCCAAAATAAATGGTGCATATCCCCAGGGTCAGAAGTGCAAATAAGTATTTTGAGAGGCTAGGAGAATGATGAAGTTGTAAGAAAAAAATTGGAGGATAAAAAGTACTCCCTTCGATTTGAATTAATTGACGCAGCTTCTATACATTGAGGGAGTATGATAGATTTATCAACTACGGAAAAATTGAAATATTTTATTTGCGAAAAAAGGTTGAGCTTTCTCAACTACGATAGATCGGAGACGTTGGATAATCAAATTGATGGGCATTTAGTCTTTGGTAGTGTTTGATCAAGTCCATATTTTCTTTTGTCACTCGTTGCTAGATCCATCTGTTCTTGGAAGGATGTCTACGCCCTTCAAAGGGCCTTATTTCCTTTCATTTTGGCCATGACTTGTGAGGTGTGACATGACTTTTGTGATGTATGATGGTTTCGCTTGTGAAATCAAGGATGAAAGCTCCCATTTTGTCAAAAAGAAAGACAACCAGATTTTTGGCATTTAATTTGAGAGTCTTCCTATATCTATGGACCGATCTTATGGAACAACATGTGGGTTAAAGGAGGAAGGTGCCCACAACGAAATTTAGAGGAGAATTGGTTAGAGGTTAGTGAAAATTAGGTCTACAATTTTATTTTTATTTTTTACGAAAAAGTTGTAATCTATTACAGAAATTCATCAGAATTACAAAGTGCCTCCAGCATAATAAAATTACGTTTGAGGTCTCGGTACCATTGAATGACCAATACCGCCGTCAGTACGAGCCGTCAATGTGTCATTGTCGCCCCTCCCCTACCGGGGCCGGCTTGACCTTGGCGACGATAATCAGGAACTCTTCATACACATGCCCCTAAGGACCAATGCCCTGGAACTACACTCATTGCCCTTGAATCCTTGAATAGATCTGAAGCAACTGACACCAAATCACATCATCACGCACGCATGATGAGAAACCCTAACCTTGCCGCCCAAAGGAGACGGAAGAAATCTACGTCGGAGCTCTATCGACAACTTCCAGATAAATGAATTCGAGGAGGAGCTTGGAAGACAAACTCTTAGAAGAAAGACAACCATCCGCCTAAGCGCCGCACCTGCGAGGACTAAAGAACTCTAACTTAAACTACTAGCAGGAGCAAAGGCACATCGATTCCCCTACCTGCTACCAGCCTCCAGAGCGGTAGGCAGAGTGGAGACGAATCCACGGGCTCTCTCACGAAGCCTATAGAGGAGAGAGTTTTCCCTATACAATGAGGGGAAGGGAAGAAGACGCCTGGAGAAAAAGTCTCGCCAAGAAATATGAAGCTGAGGCCAAGGGCACACTACTACTTCTTGGGGCTGTAATTTTCAGCTGTAAACCCACATCTTGTATGTTTAGCATTTCTATAAATTTGATGTCATCAACACTTTCGAGGTTCTTAAGGAGAAGCAAACCCACTTTCTATATTAGCGGAGACTAGATTTTTTAATGTGGGGTTACATTTCCGATCTTAAGTATGTCCCTCTAATTTAATTACCAAACATTGGCATGAAGAGGTGTCTAATATATGCTCATTTCACTCAACAACTATATTGTTCTGGTTTGCAAATATTTTGTCACATAAAATGATTGATATACAAGCAAAAGGTAGGTAATACTTATTTTGAAGTTTTTTCTTTTGATGTTTGTATCTCAAAATAGACTGTATTTAATAAGTAGAACATTTCCCTGGTAAATGAATGTCTTCTTTCTTATCACTTAGCAGATACTTCATGCCTATTATTTTCTCAAGGCATACGTTTTTATACATATTCCATGTTTGTAAGTATTTTAAAAAATGAGGGGAAAATAATCTTTTTCTATATAGAGAATTCCATCCAATCGACGTATCAGAGTGATATAGCCGCACAAAGTGTAAATTTGGTTGCTACATATCTAAATGCACATAGGGCAACATGTTAAAAACGAAAAATTAAAATTGCAACATGGTAGGACACACCATGAAACAATTGCAAAAAATACATTGCTGAACTTTTCCAGACCTCTACTCCTATTACCCTAGGAAATGGAAGAAAGGCGCTTCTCTGGCATGCTGACTAGACTGCCTTGGCGGAACCTAGGCTTGTATCTCTTCAAGATTGCCACCAAGAAGCAGAGGATGGTTTATTTTCAACTTCGTTAGAAGACTTGGTGCACGTGGTCGCGAAATTAGCACCATCAAGAAACTCTTGCAATTTGTTCATCCTTGGGAAGCGTCGCCTCTGTCAATCTCTAGCATGATCATGATGATACCGTCATCTGGAAGTGTACAATCAATGGTGTTTATGAAGGAAATATTCCCTAGAGGCAATAGTAAAGTTATTATTTATTTACTTATATCATGATAAATGTTTTTTATTCATGCTAGAATTGTATTAACAGGAAACATGATACATGTGTGAATACATAGACAAACATAATGTCACTACTATGCCTCTACTTGACTAGCTCATTGATCAAAGATGGTTATGTTTCCTAGCCATAGACAAAGAGTTGTCATTTGATTAATGGGGTCACATCATTAGGATAATGATGTGATTGACTTGACCCATTCCGTTAGCTTAGCACACGATCGTTTAGTATGCTGCTATTGCTTTCTTCATGACTTATACATGTTCCTATGACTATGAGATTATGCAACTCCCGTTTACCGGAGGAACACTTTGTGTGCTACCAAACATCACAACATAACTGGGTGATTATAAAGGTGCTCTACAGGTATCTCCGAAGGTACTTGCTGGGTTGGCGTATTTCGAGATTAGGATTTGTCACTCAGATTGTCGGAGAGGTATCTCTGGGCCCACTCTGTAATGCACATCACTATAAGCCTTGCAAGCAATGCAAATAATGAGTTAGTTGCAAGATGATGTATTACGGAACAAGTAAAGAGAGTTGCTGGTAACGAGATTGAACTAGGTATTGAGATACCGACGATCGAATCTCGGGCAAGTAACATACCGATGACAAAGGGAACAACATATGTTGTTATGCGGTTTGACCGATAAAGATCTACATAGAATATGTGGGAGCCAATATGAGCATCCAGGTTCCGCTATTGGTTATTGACCGGAGACGTGTCTTGGTCATGTCTACATAGTTCTCGAACCCGTAGGGTCCGCACGCTTAAAGTTTGATGATGGTTATGTTATGAGTTTATGTGTTTTGATGTACCGAAGGTAGTTTGGAGTCTCGGATGTGATCACGGACATGACGAGAAGTCTCGAAATGGTCGAGACATAAAGATTGATATATTGGAAGCCTATATTTGGATATCGGAAGTGTTCCGGGTGAAATCGGGATTTTACTGGAGTACTGGGGGTTACCTGAACCCCTCGGGGGTTTAATGGGCCTACATGGGCCTTAGTGGAGAAGAGGAGGGGCGGCCAGGGCAGGCCACGCTCCCCCTCTAGTCCGAATTGGACAAGGAGGGGGGCGGCGCCCCCCTTTCCTTCCTCTCTCCCTCCTCCTTCCCCCTTCTCCTACTCCAACTAGGAAAGGAGGGAGTCCTACTCCCGGTAGGAGTACTCCTTCTGGCGCGCCTCCTCCTGGCCGGCCTCCTCTCCCTTCCTTTCTCCTTTATATATGGGGGCAGGGGGCACCCCAGAGACACAATAGTTGATCATTGATCTTTTAGCCATGTGCGGCGCCCCCCTCCACCATAGTCCACCTCGATAATATCATAGCGGTGCTTAGGCGAAGCCTTGCATCGGTAGAACATCATCATCGTCACCACGCCGTCGTGCTAACGAAACTCTCCCTCAACACTCGGCTAGATCGGAGTTCGAGGAACGTCATCGAGCTGAACGTGTGCTGAACTCGGAGGTGCCGTGCGTTTGGTACTTGATCAATCGGATCGTGAAGACGTTCGACTACATCAACCGCGTTGTGCTAACGCTTCCACTTTCGGTCTACGAGGGTACGTGGACACACTCTCCCCTCTCGTTGCTATGAATCACCATGATCTTGAGTGTGCGTAGGATTTTTTTTGAAATTACTACGTTCCCCAACAGTGGCATCCGAGCCAGGTTTTATGCGTTGATGTTATATGCACGAGTAGAACACAAGTGTGTTGTGGGCGATACAAGTCATACTGCTTACCAGCATGTCATACTTGGTTCGGCGGTATTGTTGGATGAAGCGGCCCGGACAGACATTACGCGTACGCTTACGCGAGACTGGTTTACCGACGTGCTTTGCACACAGGTGGCTGACGGGTGTCAGTTTCTCCAACTTTAGTTGAACCGAGTGTGGCTACGCCGGGTCCTTGAGAAGGTTAAAACAACACCAACTTGACGAACTATCGTTGTGGTTTTGATGCGTAGGTAAGAACGGTTCTTGCTAAAGCCCGTAGCAGCCACGTAAAACTTGCAACAACAAAGTAGAGGACGTCTAACTTGTTTTTGCAGGGCATTTTGTGATGTGATATGGTCAAAGCATGATGCTATATTTTATTGTATGAGATGATCATGTTTTGTAAGCAAGTTATCGGCAACTGGCAGGAGCCATATGGTTGTCGCTTTATTGTATGCAATGCAATCGCCCTGTAATGCTTTACTTTATCACTAAGCGGTAGCGATAGTCGTAGAAGCATAAATTGGCGAGACGACAACGATGCTACGATGAAGATCAAGGTGTCGCACCGGTGATGATGGTGATCATGATGATGCTTCGGAGATGGAGGTCACAAGCACAAGATGATGATGGCCACATCATATCACTTATATTGATTGCATGTGATGTTTATCTTTTATGCATCTTATCTTGCTTTGTTTGACGGTAGCATCATAAGATGATCTCTCACTAAATTATCAAGGTATAAGTGTTCTCCCTGAGTATGCACCATTGCAAAAGTTCTTCGTGCTGAGACACCACGTGATGATCGGGTGTGATAGGCTCTACGTTCAAATACAACGGGTGCAAAATAGTTGCACACGTGGAATACTCAGGTTAAACTTGACGAGACTAACATATAACAAATATGGCCTCGGAACACGGAGACCGAAAGGTCGAGCGTGAATCATATAGTAGTTATGATCAACATAGTGATGTTCACCATTGAAACTACTCCATCTCACGTGATGATCGGACATGGTTTAGTTGATATAGATCACGTGATCACTTAGAGGATTAGAGGGATATCTATCTAAGTGGGAGTCCTTAAGTAGTATGATTAATTGAACTTAAATTTATCATGAACTTAGTACCTGATAGTATCTTGCTTGTCTATGTTGATTGTAGATAGATAGCCCGTGCTGTTGTTCCGTTGAATTTTAATGCGTTCCTTGGGAAAGCAAAGTTGAAAGATGATGGTAGCAATTACACGGACTGGGTCCATAACTTGAGGATTATCCTCGTTGCTGCACAGAAGAATTATGTCCTGGAAGCACCGCTAGGTGCCAGGCCTGCTGCAGATGCTGCTGACAACGTTAAGAACGTTTGGCAGAGTAAAGCTGATGACTACTCGATAGTTCAGTGTGCCATGCTTTATGACTTAGAACCGGGACTTCAATGACGTTTTGAACGTCATGGAGCATATGAGATGTTGCTGGAGTTGAAGTTAATATTTCAAGCAAATGCCCAGATTGAGAGATATGAAGTCTCCAATAAGTTCTATAGCTGCAAGATGGAGGAGAATAGTTCTGTCAGTGAACATTTACTCAAAATGTCTGGGTATCATAATCACTTGACTCAACTGGGAGTTAATCTTCCTGTTGATAGTGTCATTGATAGAGTTCTTCAATCGCTGCCACCAACCTACAAGAGCTTTGTGATGAACTATAATATGCAAGGGATGAATAAGACGATTCCTGAGCTCTTCGCAATGCTAAAGGCTGCGGAGGTAGAAATCAAGAAGGCGCATCAAGTGTTGATGGTCAATAAGACCACCAGTTTGAAGAAAAAGGGCAAATGGAAGAAGAAGGGGAACTTCAAGAAGAACAACAAACAAGTTGCTGCTCAAGAGAAGAAACCCAAGTCTGGACCTAAACCTGAGACTGAGTGCTTCTACTGCAAGAAGACTGGTCATTGGAAGCGGAACTGCCCCAAGTATTTGGCGGATAAGAAGGATGGCAAGATGAACAAATGTATATGTGATATACATGTTATTGATGTGTACCTTACTAATGCTCGCAGTAGCACCTGGGTATTTGATACTGGTTCTGTTGCTAACATTTGCAACTCGAAACAAGGGCTATGGATTAAACGAAGATTGGCTAAGGACGAGGTGACGATGCGCATGGGAAATGGTTCCAAAGTCGATGTGATCGCGGTCGGCACGCTACCTCTACATCTACCTTCGGGATTAGTTTTAGACCTGAATAATTGTTATTTGGTGCCAGCGTTGAGCATGAACATTATATCTGGATCTTGTTTGATGCGAGACGGTTATTCATTTAAATAAGAGAATAATGGTTGTTCTATTTATATGAGTAATATCTTTTATGGTCATGCACCCTTGAAGAGTGGTATATTTTGTTGAATCTCGATAGTAGTGATACACATATTCATAATATTGAAGCCAAAAGATGCAAAGTTGATAATGATAGTGCAACTTATTTGTGGCACTTCCGTTTAGGTCATATCGGTGTAAAGCGCATGAAGAAACTCCATATTGATGGACTTTTGGAACCACTTGATTATGAATCACTTGGTACTTGCGAACCGTGCCTCATGGGCAAGATGACTAAAACGCCGTTCTCCGGAACTATGGAGCGAGCAACAGATTTGTTGGAAATCATACATACAGATGTGTGTGGTCCGATGAATATTGAGGCTCGCGGCGGGTATCGTTATTTTCTCACCTTCACAGATGATTTAAGCAGATATGGGTATATCTACTTAATGAAACATAAGTCTGAAACATTTGAAAAGTTCAAAGAATTTCATAGTGAAGTTGAAAATCATCGTAACAAGAAAATAAAGTTTCTACGATCTGATCGTGGAGGAAAATATTTGAGTTACGAGTTTGGTCTTCATTTGAAACAATGCGGAATAGTTTCGCAACTCACGCCACCCGGAACACCACATCGTAATGGTGTGTTCGAACATCGTAATCGTACTTTACTGGATATGGTGCGATCTATGATGTCTCTTACTAATTTACCGCTATTGTTTTGGGGTTATGCTTTAGAGACGGCCGCATTCACGTTAAATAGGGCACCATCAAAATCCGTTGAGACGAGACCTTATGAACTGTGGTTTGGCAAGAAACCAAAGTTGTCATTTCTTAAAGTTTGGGGCTGCGATGCTTATGTGAAAAAGCTTCAACCTAATAAGCTCGAACCCAAATCGGAGAAATGTGCCTTCATAGGATACCCAAAACAGACTGTTGGGTACACCTTCTTTCACAGATCTGAAGGCAAGACTTTTGTTGCTAAATTTGGAATCTTTCTAGAGAAAGAGTTTCTCTCGAAAGAAGTGAGTGGGAGGAAAGTAGAACTTGATGAGGTAACTGTACCTTCTCCCTTATTGGAGAGTAGTTCATCACAGAAATCGATTTCTGTGACACCTACACCAATCAGTGAGGAAGCTAATGATAATGATCATGAAACTTCAGATCAAGTTACTACTGAACCTCGTAGATCAACCAGAGCAAGATCCGCACCAGAGTGGTACGGTAATCCTGTTCTGGAAGTCATGTTACTAGACCATGATGAACATACGAACTATGAAGAAGCGATGGTGAGCCCAGATTCCGCAAAATGGCTTGAGGCCAAGAAATCTGAGATGGGATCCATGTATAAGAACAAAGTGTGGACTTTGGTTGACTTGCCCGATGATCGGCAAGCCATTGATAATAAATGGATCTTCAAGAAGAAGACTGACGCTGACGGTAATGTTACCGTCTATAAAGCTTGGCTTGTTGCAAAAGGTTTTCAAAAATTTCAAGGGATTGACTACGATGAGACTTTCTCACCCGTAGCAATGCTTAAGTCTGTCTGAATCATGTTAGCAATTGCTGCATTTTATAATTATGAAATTTGGCAAATGGATGTCAAAAGTGCATTCCTGAATGGATTTCTGGAAGAAGAGTTGTATATGATGCAACCGGAAGGTTTTGTTGATCCAAAGGGAGCTAACAAAGTGTGCAAGCTCCAGCGATCCATTTATGGACTGGTGTAAGCCTCTCGGAGTTGGAATAAACGCTTTGATAGTATGATCAAAGCATATGGTTTTATACAAACTTTTGGAGAAGCTTGTATTTACAAGAAAGTGAGTGGGAGCTCTGTAGCGTTTCTAATATTATATGTGGATGACATATTGTTGATTGGAAATGATATAGAATTTCTGTATAGCATAAAAGGATATTTGAATAAGAGCTTTCAATGAAGGACCTCAGTGAAGCTGCTTATATATTGGGCATCAAGATCTATAAAGATAGATCAAGACGCTTAATTGGACTTTCACAAAGCACATACCTTGACAAAGTTTTCAATAAGTTCAAAATGGATCAAGCAAAGAAAGGGTTCTTGCTTGTGTTACAAGGTGTGAAGTTGAGTAAGACTCAATGCCCGACCACTGCAGAAGATAGAGAGAAGATGAAATATGTTCCCTATGCTTCAGCCATAGGCTCTATCATGTATGCAATGCTGTGTACCAGACCCGATGTGTGCCTTGCTATAAGTTTAGCAGGGAGGTACCAAAGTAATCCAGGAGTGGGTCACTGGACAGCGGTCAAGAACATCCTAGAATACCTGAAAAGGACTAAGGATATGTTTCTCCTTTACGGAGGTGACAAAGAGCTAGTCGTAAATGGTTACGTCGATGCAAGCTTTGACACTGATCCAGACGATTCTAAATCGCAAACCGGATACGTGTTTACATTGAACGGTGGAGATGTCAGTTGGTGCAGTTCCAAACAAATCGTTGTGGCAGGATCTACGTGTGAAGCAGAGTACATAGCTGCTTCGGAAGCAGCAAATGAAGGAGTCTGGATGAAGGAGTTCATATCCGATTTAGGTGTCATACCTAGTGCATCGGGTCCAATGAAAATCTTTTGTGACAATACTGGTGCAATTGCCTTGGCAAAGGAATCCAGATTTCACAAGAGAACCAAGCACATCAAGAGACGCTTCAACTCCATCCGGGATCAAGTCCAGGTGGGAGACATAGAGATTTGCAAGATACATACGGATCTGAATGTTGCAGATCCTTGACTAAGCCTCTCCCACGAGCAAAACATGATCAGCACCAAGACTCCATGGGTGTTAGAATCATTACCGTGTAATCTAGATTATTGACTCTAGTGCAAGTGGGAGACTGAAGGAAATATGCCCTAGAGGCAATAATAAAGTTATTATTTATTTCCTTATATCATGATCAATGTTTATTATTCATGCTAGAATTGTATTAACCGGAAACATGATACATGTGTGAATACATAGACAAACATAATGTCACTAGTATGCCTCTACTTGACTAGCTCATTGATCAAAGATGGTTATGTTTCCTAGCCATAGACAAAGAGTTGTCATTTGATTAACGGGGTCACATCATTAGGAGAATGATGTGATTGACTTGACCCATTCCGTTAGCTTAGCACACGATCGTTTAGTATTTTGTTATTGCTTTCTTCATGACTTATACATGTTCCTACGACTATGAGATTATGCAACTCCCGTTTACCGGAGGAACGCTTTGTGTGCTACCAAACATCACAACGTAACTGGGTGATGATAAAGGTGCTCTATAGGTATCTCCGAAGGTACTTGTTGGGTTGGCGTATTTCGAGATTAGGATTTTTCACTCTGATTGTCGAAGAGGTATCTCTGGGCCCACTCAGTAATGCACATCACTATAAGCCTTGCAAGCAATGCAACTAATGAGTTTGTTGCGGGATGATGTATTACGGAATGAGTAAAGAGACTTGCTGGTAACTAGATTGAACTAGGTATTGAGATACCGACGATCGAATCTCGGGCAAGTAACATACCGATGACAAAGGGAACAGCGTATGTTGTTATGCAGTTTGACCAATAAAGATCTTTGTAGAATATGTCTGAACCAATATGAGCATCCAGGTTCCGCTATTGGTTATTAACCGGAGACGTGTCTCGGTCATGTCTACATAGTTCTCGAACCCGTAGGGTCCGCACGCTTAAAGTTCGATGACGGTTATGTTATGAGTTTATATGTTTTGATGTACCGAAGGTAGTTCGGAATCCCGGATGTGATCACGGACATGACGAGGAGTCTCGAAATGGTCGAGACATAAAGATTGATATATTGGAAGCCTATATTTGGATATCGGAGGTGTTTCGGGTGAAATCGGGATTTTACCGGAGTACCGGGGGTTACCGGAACCCCCCCAGGGGTTTAATGGGCCTACATGGGCCTTAGTGGAGAAGAGGAGGGGCGGCCAAGACAGGCCGCGCACCCCCTCCCCCTCTAGTCCTAATTGGACGAGGAGGGGGGCGGCGCCCCCTTTCCTTCCTCTCTCCCTCCTCCTTCCCCCTTCTCCTACTCCAACTAGGAAAGGAGGGAGTCCTACTCCCGGTAGGAGTAGGACTCCTCCGGGCGTGCCTCCTCCTGGCCGGCCACCTCTCCCTCCCTTGATCCTTTATATACGGGGGCAGGGGGCACCCCAGAGACACAACAATTGATCATTGATCTTTTAGCCATGTGCGGTGCCCCCTCCACCATAGTCCACCTCGATAATATCGTAGCGGTGCTTAGGCGAAGCCCTGCATCGGTAGAACATCATCATCGTCACCACGCCGTCCTGCTGATGAAACTCTGCCTCAACACTCGGCTGGATCGGAGTTCGAGGGACGTCATCGAGCTGAACGTGTGCTGAACTTGGAGGTGCCGTGCGTTCGGTACTTAATCGGTCGGATTGTGAAGACGTACGACTACATCAACCGCATTGTGCTAACACTTCCGCTTTCGATCTACGAGGGTACGTGGACACACTCTCCCCTCTCGTTGCTATGCATCACCATGATCTTGCGTGTGCGTAGGATTTTTTTGAAATTACTATGTTCCCCAACAGTTTACTCATTTGCCTCGGCATATTCTACGCAATTCCAGGGTTCCCACCCTAACTTTGATGCCTCCATGCTTTGGAATGCATACACATAACCTAAATGCAAAATGTTCATCTGGCTTGTGATGCATGGGCGTATCCTCATTGCTGATATGCTTGCGGTTCGAGGGTGGCCGCATGACCCCATGTGCCAATTGTGCCTCAATGCTCTAGAAACTGCATCTCATTTATGCAAGGACTTCCCATTCTCCATTGCGGTAACAAACCATGTCTAGGATTGGATGGAGGACCCGCTTTCGGCTGGTGGGTGCTGATCTCCCCCAAGCGTCTCTAACAGGTGGAGCCAGATGCTTTCCCAGGTTTCAAAGCATGTTAAGCAGCCATGTAAGATCTACAAGGGGCCGAATCATCGCAATTTGAATGGAACACGAATGACCTATATAGAGGTGACCATGATGCCACTAGAGGACATCAAGCGGGAGGGGGGGTAGGTCTCCGGTGCCCATCTTCTGCTATATGAAGCGTTTTGACCTAGAAAAAAAGAAGAGAGATTTCGGGACAAAGCGCCACGTCTCGAGGCGGAACCTGGGCAGAAGCAATTTAGGGCTCCGGCGGAGCTGTTCTGCCGGGAAAACCTCCCTCCGGGAGGAGGAAATCGAAGCCATCATCGTCACCAATGATCCTCTCATTGAGAGGGGGTCAATCTTCATCAACATCTTCACCAACACCATCTCCTCTTAAAACCCTAGTTCATCTCTTGTATATTTGTCCCAAAACCTCAGATTGGTACCTGTGAGTTGCTAGTAGTGTTGATTACTCCTTGTAGTTGATGCTAGTTGGTTTATTTGGTGGAAGATCATATGTTCAGATCCTTAATAATATTCAATACCCCTCTGATCTTGAACATGAACATGCTTTGTGAGTAGTTACATTTGTCCCTGAGGACATGGGAGAAGTCTTGTTATAAGTAATCATGTGAGTTTGGTATTCATTCGATATTTTGATGAGATATATGTTGTCTTTCCTCTAGTGGTGTTATGTGAACGTCAACTACATGAAGCTTCACCATGATTTGGTCCTAGGAGAAGGCATTGGGAAGTAATAAGTAGATGATGTGTTGCTAGAGTGACAGAAGGTTAAACCCTAGTTTATGCGTTGCTTTGTAAGGGGCTGATTTGGATCCACATGTTTCATGCTATGGTTAGATTTATCTTAATTCTTCTTTCATAGTTGCGGATTCTTGCGAGAGGAGTTAATCATAAGTGGGAGGCTTTCCCAAGTAAGGACAGCACCCAAGCACCGGTCCACCCACATATCAAATTATCAAAGTAACGAACGCGAATCATATGAGCATGATGAAAACTAACTTGACAATAATTCCCATGTGTCATCGGGAGCGCTTTGCTTTATATAAGAGTTCGTACAGGCTTATCCTTTGCTATAAAAAGTATTGGGCCACCTTGTTGCACCTTTGTTACACTTGTTACTTGTTACATGTTACAAATTTCTTATCACAAAACTATCTGTTACCGATAATTTCAGTGCTTGCAGAAAACACCTTGCTGAAAACCGCTTGTCATTTCCTTTCGCTCCTCGTTGGATTCGACACTCTTACTTATCGAAAGGACTGATAGATCCCCTATACTTGTGGGTCATCATCCCTCTCTACTTCTCTCTCCCTCTAGTTCTAGTCTTGATCTAGTTCTAGTTTTCTCTAGTCCACATAATACAGAAGCCCCGTGAGGTTCTCTTCTCCCTCCTCTAGTTCTCAAGTGATGTCAAGCTCTAGACGGTGAAGCGCTACTAGATCATGAATCCCGTACGTGTGCAATTCATAGAGAGGTAGTGCTTTCGATCTTTTGTTCGAGGGATCGTCGTGGACGGTTTGAGGACTTCAAGATTGATCTAAACCAACTCTTCTTCCGTTGTAACTCGAAGTTGGTAACGATCTGATCTAACCTTCTATGCACCTTCATAGTGATGCGGGACCTTGATCGTAGGACGATTTTTTTGTTTTCTACCATGTTTCTCCACAAGAGAGAGAGAGAGAGAGGCTTTGGGGTCAAGCGAGTGCATTGGATAGTTCATGCCTTTATTTTTATCACTTTTGAGGTTTCTGACTCATCCCTCTTGTGCACATCTCTCTTTCTTCTAAATGAAAAGATAGTGCTCCTGCCGTTTTATCAAAAAAAGAAAACACCAAAGTTCATTTGAAGCGAAACTTGGATGTGTAAGAGCATATCCAGCCGTTTGGCCCCCATGGGCTTGAGATAGCGCCACCTGGGGCGAACTGGTGATAATTTCGGTGTGGTGGCGATTGATACCTCTTGAGCACTGCGTTGGTTTTCCCTTGAAGAGGAAAGGGTGATGTAGCAGAGCAGCGTAAGTATTTCCCTCAGTTTTTGAGAACCAAGGTATCAATCTAGTAGGAGGCCACGCACGAGTCCCTCGCACCTACACAAACAAATAAACTCCTCGCAACCAATGCGATAAAGGGGTTGTCAATCCCTTCACAGTCACTTACGAAAGTAAGATCTGATAGATATGATAAGATAATATTTTTGGTATTTTTATGATAAAGAGAAATAAAGATGCAAGTAAAATAAATGGCAAAGGAAATAACTAAGTATTGGAAGATTAATATGATGGAAAATAGACCCGGGGGCCATAGGTTTCACTAGTGGCTTCTCTCGAGAGCATAAGTTTTACGGTGGGTAAACAAATTACTGTTGAGCAATTGACAGAATTGAGCATAGTTATGAGAATATCTGGTATGATCATGTATATAGGCATCACGTCCGAGACAAGTAGACCAACTCCTACCTGCATCTACTACTATTACTCCACACATCGACCGCTATCCAGCATGCATCTAGAGTATTAAGTTCAAGAGAACAGAGTAACGCTTTAAGCAAGATGACATGATGTAGAGGGATAAACTCATGCAATATGATATAAACCCCATATTATTATCCTTGATGGCAACAATACAATACGTGCCTTGCTGCCCCTACTGTCACTGGGAAAGGACACCACAAGATTGAACCCAAAGCTAAGCACTTCTCCCATTGCAAGAAAGATCAATCTAGTAGGCCAAACCAAACTGATAATTCGAAGGGACTTGCAAAGATAACCAATCATACATAAAAGAATTCAGAGAAGATTCAAATATTGTTCATAGATAAACTTGATCATAAACCCACAATTCATCAGTCTCAACAAACACACTGCAAAACAAGATTACATCGAATAGATCTCCACAAGAGAGGGGGAGAACTTTGTATTGAGATCCAAAAAGAGAGGAGAAGCCATCTAGCTAATAACTATGGACCCGTAGGTCTGAAGTAAACTACTCACACTTCATCGGAGGAGCTATGGTGTTGATGTAGAAGCCCTCCATGATCGATGCCCCCTCCGGCGGAGTTCCGAAAATGGCCCCAAGATGGGATCTCATGGATACAGAAAGTTACGACGGTGGAATTAGGGTTTTGGCTCCGTATCTAGTAGTTTGGGGGTACGTAGGTATATATAGGAGGAAGGAGTACATCGGTGGAGCAACGTGGGCCCCATGAGGGTGGAGGG
>NC_041380.1:46230457-46362994 GCF_002162155.2 Triticum dicoccoides | reverse complement strand
GTCTTGACGTAGGGTCCAAGTCCTGTGGATCATGTTCGTTCTGAAAATCACGTTCCCGAAGGTTTCATTATGTTGGACTCCGTTTGATATTCTTTTTCTGCGAAACTCTGAAATAGGCAAAAAAAACAACAATTCTGGGCTGGGCCTCCGGTTAATAGGTTAGTCCCAAAAATAATATAGAAGTGTATAATAAAGCCCAATAAGGTTCAAAACAGGATATAATATAGCATGGAACAATAAAAAATTATAGATACGTTGGAGACGTATCAAGCATCCCCAAGCTTAATTCCTGCTCGTCCTCGAGTAGGTAAATGATAAAAACAGAATTTTTGATGTGGAATGCTACTTGGCATAATTTCAATGTAATTCTCTTAATTGTGGTATGAATATTCAGACCCGAAAGATTCAAGACAAAAGTTCAATATTGACATAGAAATAATGATACTTCGAGCATACTAACTAAGCAATTATGTCTCTTCAAAATAACATGGCCAAAGAAAGTTATCCCTACAAAATCATATAGTCTGGCTATGCTCCATCTTCACCACACAAAGTATTTAAATCATGCACAACCCCGATGACAAGCCAAGCAATTGTTTCATACTTTTGGTGTTCTCAAACTTTTTCAATCTTCACGCAATACATGAGCGTGAGCCATGGACATAGCACTATATGTGGAATAGAATGGTGGTTGTGGAGAAGACAAAAAGGGAGAAGATAGTCTGACATCAACTAGGCATATCAACGGGCTATGGAGATGCCCATTAATAGATATCAATGTGAGTGAGTAGGGATTACCATGCAACGGATGCACTAGAGCTATAAGTATATGAAAGCTCAACAAAAAGAACTAAGTGAGTGTGCATCCAGCTTGCTTGCTCACGAAGACCTAGGGCATTTTGAGGAAGCCCATCGTTGGAATATACAAGCCAAGTTCTATAATGAAAAATTCCCACTAGTATATGAAAGTGATAGCATAGAAGACTCTCTATCATGAAGATCATGGTGCTACTTTGAAGCACAAGCTTGGGAAAAAAGATAGTAGTATTCCCCCTTTTTATTTATTTATTTATTCTTTTTTGGGGCTTCTTTTTTTATTTGACATTTCTCTTTTTTTGGTACAATACTCTATGAATGATCATCACACTTCTATTTATTTACAACTCAATGATTACAACTCGATACTAGAACAAAGTATGACTCTATATGAATGCCTCCGGCGGTATACCGGGATAGCCATGATGCATGAGTGACTTATATGAAAGAATTATGAACGGTGGCTTTGCCATAACTAAAATGTCAACTACATTATCATGCAAAGCAATATGACAATGATGGAGCGTGTCATAGTAAACGGAACGGTGGAAAGTTGCATGGCAATATATCTCGGAATGGCTATGGAAATGTCATGATAGGTAGGTATGGTGGCTTATTTGAGGAAGGTATATGGTGGGTGTATGATACCGGCGAAAGGTGCGTGGTATTAGAGAGGCTAGCAATGGTGGAAGGGTGAGAGTGCTTATAATCCATGGACTCAACATTAGTCATAAAGAACTCACATACTTGTTGCAAAAATCTATTAGTTATCGAAGCAAAGTACTACGTGCATGCTCCTAGGGGGATAGATTGGTAGGAAAATGAATGAAATATGCCCTAGAGGCAATAATAAAGTTATTATTTATTTCCTTATATCATGATAAATGTTTATTATTCATGCTAGAATTGTATTAACCGGAAACATAATACATGTGTGAATACATAGGCAAACAGTATGTCACTAGTATGCCTCTACTTGACTAGCTCGTTGATCAAAGATGGTTATGTTTCCTGACCATAGACATGAGTTGTCATTTGATTAACGGGATCACATCATTAGGAGAATGATGTGATTGACTTGACCCATTCCGTTAGCATAACACTTGATCGTTTAGTTTGTTGCTATTGCTTTCTTCATGACTTATACATGTTCCTATGACTATGAGATTATGCAACTCCCGTTTACCAGAGGAACACTTTGTGTGCTACAAAATGTCACAACGTAACTGGGTGATTATAAAGGTGATCTACAGGTGTCTCCAAAGGTACTTGTTGGGTTGGCATATTTCGAGATTAGGATTTGTCACTCCGATTGTCGGAGAGGTATCTCTGGGCCCACTCGGTAATGCACATCACTATAAGCCTTGCAAGCATTGCAACTAATGAGTTAGCTGCGGGATGATGTATTACGGAACGAATAAAGAGACTTGCCGGTAACGAGATTGAACTAGGTATTGAGATACCGACGATCAAATCTCGGGCAAGTAACATACCGATGACAAAGGGAACAACGTATGTTGTTATGCGGTCTGACCGATAAAAGATCTTCGTAGAATATGTAGGAGCCAATATGAGCATCCAGGTTCCTCTATTGGTTATTGATCGGAGACGTGTCTCGGTCATGTCTACATTGTTCTCGAACTCGTAGGGTCCGCACGCTTAACGTTACGATGACCGTTTTATTATGAGTTTATATATTTTGATGTACCGAAGGTTGTTCGGAGTCCCGGATATGATCACGGACATGACGAGGAGTCTCGAAATGGTCGAGACATAAAGATCGATATATTGGACGGCTATATTCGGACACCGGAAGTGTTTCGGGTGATTTCGGAGAAAACCGGAGTGCCGGAAGGGTTACCGGAACCCCTCAGGAAGTATTGGGCCTTAGTGGGCCTGAGGGGAGAGAGAGGGCAGCATCCCAGGAGGTGGCGCGCCCCCTCCCATGGGGAGTCTGAATTGGACTAGGGGAGGGGGGCGCGACCCCTCTTTCCCTCTCCCTCTCCCTCTCTTTCCTTCCCCCTTCTCTCTTCCTAGTTGGACTAGGAAAGGGGAGTCCTACTCCTACTAGGAGGAGGACTCCCCCCTCCTTGGTGCGCCCCAAGGGCCGGCCGGCCTCTCCCCCTTGCTCCTTTATATACAGGGGCAGGGGGCACCTCTAGACACACAAGTTGATCTTCGTGATCGTTCTCTTAGCCGTGTGCGGTGCCCCCCTCCACCATAATCCCCGATAATATTGTAGCAGTGCTTAGGCGAAGCCCTGCGACGATAGAACATCAAGATCGTCACCACGCCGTCATGCTGACGGAACTCTTCCTCGACACTTTGCTGGATCGGAGTCCGGGGATCGTCATCGAGCTGAACGTGTGCTAGAACTTGGAGGTGTCGTAGTTTCGGTGCTTGATCGGTCGGGTCGTGAAGACGTACGACTACATCAACCGCGTTGTGATAACGCTTCCGCTTCCGGTCTACGAGGGTACGTAGACAACACTCTCCCCTCTCGTTGCTATGCATCACCATGATCTTGCGTGTGCGTAGGAATTCTTTTGAAATTACTACGTTCACCAACAGTGGCATCTGAGCCTAGGTTTTATGCGTTGATGTTGTGCACGAGTAGAACACAAGTGAGTTGTGGGCGATATAAGTCATACTGCTTACCAGCATGTCATACTTTGGTTCGGCGGTATTGTTGGATGAAGCGGCCCGGACTGACAATACGTGTACGCTTACGCGAGACTGGTTTTACCGCCGTGCTATGCACACATGTGACTAGCGGGTGTCAGTTTCTCCAACTTTAGTTGAACCAAGTGTGGCTATGCCCGGTCCTTGTGAAGGTTAAAACAGCACCAACTTGACAAACTATCGTTGTGGTTTTGATGCGTAGGTAAGAACGGTTCTTGCTAAGCCTGTAGCAGCCACGTAAAACTTGCAACAACAAAGTAGAGAACGTCTAACTTGTTTTTGCAGGGCATGTTGTGATGTGATATGGTCAAGACATGATGCTAAATTTTATTGTATGAGATGATCATGTTTTGTAACCGAGTTATTGGCAATTGGCAGGAGCCATATGGTTGTCGCTTTATTGTATGCAATGCAATTGCGCTGTAATGCTTTACTTTATCACTAAGCGGTAGCGATAGTCGTGGAAGCATAAGATTGGCGAGACGACAACGATGCTACGATGGTGATCAAGGTGTCGCGCCAGTGACGATGGTGATCATGACGGTGCTTCGAAGATGGAGATCACAAGCACAAGATGATGATGGCCATATCATATCACTTATATTGATTTTTTGACTATTTACTGCAAGGCAACAGCCTCACAGTCCTTTATTAATAAAATGCAAGAAAGTTACAATCTTAGGATGTACAGAGTAAAGAAAGGATACTTACAAGAAAAGGCTAAGAAAGGTTAGCTATCCAAGACAGAAGACTATCTCTATATTTACATTTAATCCTATGAGAAAGAAGAGAGATGTCATGAATGAAATTTCTTCTCCAAGCTCTGAATGTTGGTTGTTCATTTATGAAAATCTTCCCATTCCTTTGTATCCAAATGTTCCAGGTAGCAGTGAATACAACCTCAGAGAAAAAAGGGAACCCAAAATCCTTCCTAACTGCTTGTGCCATTTGATGTGTGGTTTGGTTCGGTTGAACTGTCCAAGAAATTCCAAGATAGTTCCAAACCCTTTGGCTAAAGTTGCAAGCAAAGAAGAGATGAGCCCGATCCTCATGTTGTGCAAGGTTGCATAGCACACATGTGCCATCCCGGATGATCCAATGTCGACGTTGCATCATATCCCTGGTATTCAGGCGATCCATTAACAGAAGCCAACCGAAAACTTTTATTTTTAATGTGCATGCACATTTCCAAATCCATCGTAAAATTGGGTCAACCACTAGGTGTGAGAAGCAAGAATCATAATATATTTTTGACAGGAAGACTCCAGTCTTTGATGGACATTTCCAAATATCCTTGCTCTTACCATCCAGATTGATCAAAGACAGGAGGGCCTGTAATTGCATGAGTTCCGAGAAGGCCTCCTGCGAAAGAGGCAAATGGAAATGATCGAAGATATCAGGCTGCTCCATAAAGTCCTTGACTGTAACTGCATCATCCACAACAAATGAGTGTAGCCAAGGGAAACAATCCTGCAAGAGGACAACACGATTTCCATCACTTATATTGATTGCATGTGATGTTTATCTTTTATGCATCTTATCTTGCTTTGATTGACGGTAGCATTATAAGATGATCCCTCACTAAATTATCAAAGTATAAGTGTTCTCCCGGAGTATGCACCGTTGTGAAAGTTCTTCGTGCTGAGACACCACATGATGATCAGGTGTGATAGGCTCTACATTCAAATACAACGGGTGCAAAACAGTTGCACACGCGGAATACTCAGGTTAAACTTGATGAGCCTAGCATATAACTGATATGGCCTCGGAACACGGAGACCAAAAGGTCGAGCGTGAATCATATAGTAGAAATGATCAACATATTGATGTTCACCATTGATACTACTCCATCTCACGTGATGATCGGACATGGTTTAGTTGATTTGGATCACGTGATCACTTAGAGGATTAGAGGGATGTCTATCTAAGTGGGAGTTCTTAAGTAATATGATTAATTGAACTTTAATTTATCATGAACTTAGTCCTGGTAGTATTAGCATATCTATGTTGTAGATCAATAGCTCGCGTTTAGCTCCCCTGTTTTATTTTTGATATGTTCCTAGAGAAACCTAAGTTCAAAGATGTTAGTAGCAATGATGCGGATTGTATCCATGATCTGAGGTTTATCCTCATTGCTGCACAGAAGAATTATGTCTTTGATGCACCGCTAGGTGACAAACCTATTGCAGGAGCAGATGCAGATGTTATGAACATTTGGCTAGCTCAATATGATGACTACTTGATAGTTTAGTGCACCATGCTTAAACGGCTTAGAATCGGGACTTCAAAGACATTTTGAACGTCATGGACCATATGAGATGTTCCAGGAGTTGAAGTTAATATTTCAAGCAAATACCCGAGTTGAGAGATATGAAGTCTCCAACAAGTTCTATAGCTAAAAGATGGAGGAGAATAGCTCAAGCAGTGAGCATGTGCTCAGATTGTCTGGGTACTACAATCGCTTGAATCAAGTGGGAGTTAATCTTCCAGATAAGATAGTGATTGACAGAATTCTCTAGTCACCATCACCAAGTTAGTAGAACTTCGTGATGAAATATTATATGCAAGGGATAACAGAAACGATTCCCAAGCTCTTCGTAATGTTGAAATCAACGAAGGTAGAAATCAAGAAAAATATCAAGTGTTGATGGTAGACAAGACCACTAGTTTCAAGAAAAGGGCAAAGGGAAGAAGGGGAACTTCAGGAAGAACGGCAAGCAAGTTGCTGCCCAAGTGAAGAAGCCCAAGTCTGGTCCTAAGCCTGAGACTAAATTGCTTCTACTGCAAAGGGACTGGTCACTGGAAGTGGAACTACCCCAAGTATTTGGCGGATAAGAAGGATGGCAAAGTGAACAAAGGTATATTTGATATACAGATTATTGATGTGTATTTTACTAGTGTTCGTAGCAACCCCCCGGTATTTGATACTGGTTTAGTTGCTAAGAGTAGTAACTCGAAACGGGAGTTGCAGAATGAACAGAGACTAGTTAAGGGTGAAGTGATGATGTGTGTTGGACGTGGTTCCAAGATTGATATGATCATCATCACACACTCCCTATACTTTCGGGATTAGTGTTGAACCTAAATAAGTGTTATTTGGTGTTTGCATTGAGCATGAATATGATTTGATCATGTTTATTGCAATATGGTTCTTCATTTAAGTAAGAGAATAAATTGTTGTTCTGTTTACATATATGGTTACACGCCCAATGAAAATGGTTCGTTGGATCTCGATCATAGTGATACACATATTCATAATATTGAAACCAAAAGATGCAAAGTTAATAATGATAGTGCAACTTATTTGTGGCACTACCGTTTAGGTCATATTGGTGTAAAGCGCATGAAGAAACTCCATGCTGATGGACTATTGGAATCACTTGATTATGAATCAGTTGATGCTTGCGAACCATGCCTCATGGGCAAGATGACTAAGACTCTATTCTCCGGAACAATGCAGCAAGCAACAGATTTGTTGGAAATCATGCATACTGATGTATGTGGTCCGATGAATATTGAAGCTCGCGGCGGTATCATTATTTTCTGATCTTCACAGATGATTTGAGCAGATATGAGTATATCTACTTGATGAAACACAAGTCTGAAACATTTGAAAAGTTCAAAGAATTTCAGAGTGAAGTGGAGAATCATCGTAACAAAATAAAAGTTTCTACGATATGATCGCAGAAGTAAAATATTTGAGTTACGAGTTTGGCCTTCAGTTAAAACAATGTGAAATAGTTTCACTACTCACGCCACCTGGAACACCACAGTGTAATGGTGTGTCCGAACGTCGTAACCGTGCTTTATTAGATATGGTGCGATCTATGACGTCTCTTACTGATTTACCACTATCATTTTGGGGTTATGCGTTAGAAACAGCTACATTCACATTAAATAGGGCACCATCTAAATCCGTTGAGACAACACCGTATGAACTATGGTTTGGCAAGAAACCTAAGCTGTCGTTTCTTAAAGTTACTAACCTTCTATCCTAGATCCAAAAAAGTTTATGTGAAAAAGTTTCAACCTGATAAGCTCAAACCTAAATCGGAGAAGTGCGTATTCATAGGATACCCAAAAAGAAAATGTTGGGTACACCTTCTATCCCAGATGCGAAGGCAAGTTATTCATTGCTGAGAATGGATCCTTTCTAGAGAAGGAGTTTCTCTCGAAAGAAGTGAGTGGGAGGAAAGTAGAACTTGATGAGGTAACTGTACCTGCTCCCTTATTGGAAAGTAGTTCATCATAGAAATCTGTTCCTGTGACTACTACACCAATTAGTGAGGAAGCTAATGATGATGATCATGTAGCTTCAGATCAAGTTACTACTGAACCTCGTAGGTAAACTAGAGTGAGATCGCACCAGAGTGGTACAGTAATCCTGTTCTGGAGGTCATGTTACTTGACCATGACGAGCCTACAAACTATGAGGAAGCAATGATGAGCCCAGATTTCGCGAAATGGCTTGAGGCCATGAAATCTGAGATGAGATCCATGTATGAGAACAAAGTATGGACTTTGATTGACTTGCCCAATGATCCGCGAGCCACTGAGATTAAATGGATCTTCAAGAGGAAGACGGACGGTGATAGTAATGTTACTATCTACAAAGCTAGAATTGTCGCAAAAAGGTTTTCGACAAGTTCAAGGTGTTGACTACGATGAGAGTTTCTAACTCGTATCTATGCTTAAGTCTGTCCGAACCATGTTAGCAATTGCCGCATTTTATGAAATCTGGCAAATGGATAAACAAAACTGCATTCTTTAATGGATTTATTAAAGAAGAGCTGTATATGATGCAACCAGAAGGTTTTGTCAATCCTAAAGGTACTAACAAAATATGCAAGCTCTAGCGATCCATCTATGGACTGGTGCAAGCATCTCGGAGTTGGAATATACGCTTTGATAAGTTGATCAAAGCATATAGTTTTATACAGACTTGTGGTGAAGCATGTATTTACAATAAAGTGAGTGGGAGCACTACCGAATTTCTGATATGTATATGTGAATGACATATTGTTGATCGGAGATAATGTAGAATTATTCTGCAAATCATAAAGGAATGTTTGAAAAGGAGTTTTTCAAACAAAGACCTCGGTGAAGCTTCTTACATATTGAGCATCAAGATCTATAGAGATAGATCAAGACGCTTGATAAGTTTTTTCAATAAGTACATACCTTGACAAGATTTTGAAGTAGTTCAAAATGGAACAGTCAAAGAAAGAGTTCTTGCCTGTGTTACAAGGTGTGAAACTGAGTAAGACTCAAAACCCGACCACGGCAGAAGATAGAGAGAGAATGAAAGTCATTCCCTATGCCTCAGCCATAGGTTCTATAAAGTATGCCATGCTGTGTACCAGACCTATTGTATACCCTGCCCTATGTTTGGCAAGGGAGTACAATAGTGATCTAGGAGTAGATCACTAGACATTGGTCAAAATTATCCTTAGTGGAATAAGGATATGTTTCTTGATTATGGAGGTGACAAAAGGTTCATCGTAAAGGGTTACGTTGATGCAAGTTTTGACACTGATCCAGATGACTCAAAGTCTCAATCTGGATACATATTGAAAGTGGGAGCAATTAGCTAGAATAGCTCCATGCAGAGCATTGTTGACATAGAAATTTGCAAAATACTCACGGATCTGAATGTGGCAGACCCGTTGACTAAACTTCTCTCACAAGCAAAACATAATCACACCTTAGTACTCTTTGGGTGTTAATCACATAGCGATGTGAACTAGATTATTGACTCTAGTAAACCCTTTGGGTGTTGGTCACATGTTGATGTGAACTATGGGTGTTAATCACATGGTGATGTGAACTATTGGTATTAAATCACATGGCGATGTGAACTAGATTATTGACTCTAGTGCAAGTGGGAGACTGAAGGAAATATGCTCTAGAAGCAATAATAAAGTTATTATTTATTTCCTTATATCATGATAAATTTTTATTATTCATGCTAGAATTGTAATAACCGGAAACATAATACATGTGTGAATACATAGACAAACAATATGTCACTAGTATGCCTCTACTTTACTAGCTCGTTGATCAAAGATGGTTATGTTTCCTGACCATAGACATGAGTTGTCATTTGATTAACGGGATCACATCATTAGGAGAATGGTGTGATTGACTTGACCCATTCCGTTAGCATAGCACTTCATCGTTTAGTTTGTTGTTATTGCTTTCTTCATGACTTATACATGTTCCTATGACTATGAGATTATGCAACTCCCATTTACCAGAGGAACACTTTGTGTGCTACCAAATGTCACAACGTAACTGGGTGATTATAAAGGTGCTCTACAGGTGTCTCCAAAGGTACTTGTTGGGTTGGCGTATTTCGAGATTAGGATTTGGCACTCCGATTGTCGGAGAGGTATCTCTGGGCCCACTCGGTAATGCACATCACTATAAGCCTTGCAAGCATTGCAACTAATGAGTTAGCTGCGGGATGATGTATTACGGAACGAATAAAGAGACTTGCCGGTAACGAGATTGAACTAGGTATTGAGATACCGATGATCAAATCTCGAGCAAGTAACATACCGATGACAAAGGGAACAACGTATGTTGTTATGCGGCCTGACCGATAAAAGATCTTCGTAGAATATGTAGGAGACAATATGAGCATCCATGTTCCGCTATTGGTTATTGACCGGAGATGTGTCTCGGTCATGTCTACATTGTTCTCGAACCCGTAGGGTCCGCACGCTTAACGTTACGATGACAGTTTTATTATGAGTTTATATATTTTGATGTACCGAAGGTTGTTTGGAGTCCTGGATATGACCACGGACATGACGTGGAGTCTCGAAATGGTCAAGACATAAAGATCGATATATTGGACGGCTATATTCGGACACCGGAAGTGTTTCGGGTGATTTCGGAGAAAACCGAAGTGCCGGAAGGGTTATCGGAACCCCCCGGGGAAGTATTGGGCCTTAGTGGGCCTGAGGGGAGAGAGAGGGCAGCAGCCCAGGAGGTGGCGCGCCCCCTCCCATGGGGAGTCCGAATTGGACTAGGGGAGAGGGGCGCGGCCCCTCTTTCCCTCTCCCTCTCCCTCTCTTTCCTTCCCCCTTCTCTCTTCCTAGTTGGACTAGGAAAGGGGAGTCCTACTCCTACTAGGAGGAGGACTTCCCCCTCCTTGGCGCGCCCCAAGGGCCGGCCGGCCTCTCCCCCTTGCTCCTTTATATATAGGGGCAGGGGGCACCTCTAGACACACAAGTTGATCTTCGTGATCATTCTGTTAGCTGTGTGCGGTGCCCCCCTCCACCATAATCCTCGATAATATTGTAGCAGTGCTTAGGCGAAGCCCTGCGATGGTAGAACATCAAGATCGTCACCACGCCGTCGTGCTGACGGAACTCTTCCCCGACACTTTGCTGGATCGGAGTCCGGGGATCGTCATCGAGCTGAACGTGTGCTAGAACTCGGAGGTGCCGTAGTTTCGGTGCTTGATCGGTCGGGCTGTGAAGACGTACGACTACATCAACCGCGTTGTGCTAACGCTTCCGCTTCCGGTCTACGAGGGTACGTAGACAACACTCTCCCCTCTCGTTGCTATGCATCACCATGATCTTGCGTGTGCGTAGGAATTTTTTTGAAATTACTACGTTCACCAACAGAAAAGACCATCGCTCGTCTCCGACCGCCACTCATAAGGAAGACAATCAATAAATACATCATGCTCCAACTTCTTAACATAACGGTTCACCATACGTGCATGCTACGGGAATCACAAACTTCAACACAAGCATTTCTCAAATTCACAACTACTCAACTAGCACGACTCTAATATCACCATCTCCATATCTCAAAACAATTATCAAGTTTCAAACTTCTCATAGTATTCAACACAATCATAAGAAAAAAAATATTAATCTTGAGTGCCTAACACAATTAAAGCAAATTACTATGCTGTTTTGTAGGACTCTCAAAATAATCTAAGTGAAGCATGAGAGAACAAAAGTTTCTATAAAACAAATCCACCATCGTACTCTAAAAGATATAAGTGAAGCACATAGAGTATTCTAACAATTTTCGAATCATGTGTGTATCTCTAAAAAAGGTGTGTACAGCAAGGATGATTGTGGAAAACTAACAAATAATGACTCAAATAATACAAGACGCTCCAAGCAAAACACATATCATGTGGTAAATAAAAATATAACTCCAAGTAAAGTTACCGATAGAAGTAGACGAAAGAGGGGATGCCTTCCGGGGCATCTCCAAGCTTTGGATCTTAGGCTCTTGCAACTCCTTGTTCCATAATCCATCAAATCTTTTACCCAAAACTTGAAAACTTCACAACACAAAACTTAAAGTAGAAAATCTCGTGAGCTCCGTTAGCGAAAGAAAACAAAACACCACTTCAAGGTACTGTAATGAACTCATTGTTTATTTATATTGGTGTTAAAACTACTGTATTACAACTTATCTATGGTTTATAAACTATTTTACTAGCCATAGATTCATCAAAATAAGCAAACAACACACGAAAAACAGAATCTGTCAAAAACAGAACAGTCTGTAGTAATCTGCAGCTAACGCAAGATATAGAACCCCAAAAATTCTAAAATAAATTGCTGGACGTGAGGAATTTATCTATTAATCATCTTAAAAAATAATTAACTAAATATCACTTTCCAAATAAAAATGGCAGCAGTTCTCGTGAGCGCTAAAGTTTCTGTTTTTTACAGCAAGATTGAAAAGACTTTCCCCATGTCTTCCCAACGGTTCTACTTGGCACAAACACTAATTAAACACAAAAAAACACAACCAAAAAAGAGGCTATATAAATTATTTATTACTAAACAGGAGCAAAAATCAAGGAATAAAAATAAAATTGGGTTGCCTCCCAACAAGCGCTATCGTTTAACGCCCCTAACTAGGCATAAAAGCAAGGATAGATCTAGGTGTCTTTAGATGGTAATTCTTTAATGAGACATCTATCACCCTTAGGATTTTCTTTATTTTTATTAATTATCAAACTTCTAGGCACAAAATCAAAAAAAATCATTAGTAGAAAACGGTTCCTTAATGATAGAAAAAAGATTGGGATGAATACTTATAGATTTGAGATCCGCAGTTTCCTTGCTAGAGGATTCACCCTTATTTTTAGGAACATACATAAGCTAGGCAATTTTAGTTGGAGTACTAGGAGTATTCTTTACGGAATAAAAAGCGGTTCCCAAGTTGGTAATGATACCCTCAAGTTTATCGATTCTAGTGGAATCCTGATTTATTCTTTCATTAACTATGGGTTCCTTCTCCTTAATATTTTTCAAAGTGACTCCTACTTTAGATCCATATTGAGTAATTTGGTTTTGGATCTTTTTATCCAAATTTTCAATTAACTCTACGGTAGCAACTTTATTTTCAATAATTTCAAGTCTTTGCATTACATGTTCCAAAGTTAACATAGTTCCATTAACCAAAAGAGGGGGTGAGCCAAACAAATCTGTCATAGCATTATAAGAATCAAAAGTGTGGCTACCCAAGAAATTCCCTCCGGTAATGGTATCAAGGACATATTTGTGCCAAGGAATAACGCCTGCATAAAAATTGCGGAGAAGAATGGAAGTAGATTGCTTCCTGGTGGATCTATTTTGAGCATTGCAAATTCTATACCAAGCGTCTTTTAGATTTTCTCCCTCCCTTTGCTTAAAATTAAGAACTTTATTTTTGGGAGACAACGGAGAAGATAGGGAACTAGCAATAACGACAAGCAAGCAATCTGACACACAAGCAAACAAGAGACGGGCAAAAAGAGGCAAATAGAGAAAGAGAGGGAGGATGGAGAGAGAGAGAGAGAGGGGGGGCGAATAAAACAACAAGGGTGAAGTGGGGGAGAGGAAAACGAGAGGCAAATGGCAAATAATGTAATGCGGGAGATAACGGTTTGTGATGGGTACTTGGTATGTTGACTTTTCCATAGACTCCCCGGCAACGGCGCCAGAAATCCTTCTTGCTACCTCTTGAGCACTGCGTTAGTTTTCCCTTGAAGAGGAAAGGGTGATGCAGTAGAGCAGCGTAAGTATTTCCCTCAGTTTTTGAGAACAAAGGTATCAACCCAGTAGGAGGCCACGCACGAGTCCCTCGCACCTACACAAACAAATAAACTCCTCACAACCAACGCGATAAAGGGGTTGTCAATCCCTTCACAGTTACTTACGAAAGTGAGATCTGATAAATATGATAAGATAATATTTTTGTTATTTTTATGATAAAGAGAAATAAACATGCAAGTAAAAATAAATGGCAAAGGAAACAACTAAGTATTGGAAGATTAATATGATGGAAAATAGACCCGGGGGCCATAGGTTTCACTAGTGGCTTCTCTCAAGAGCATAAGTATTATGGTGGGTAAACAAATTACTGTTGAGCAATCGACAGAACTGAGCATAGTTATGAGAATATCTAGGTATGATCATACATATAGGCATCACGTCTGAGACAAGTAGACTGACTCCTGCCTACATCTACTACTATTACTCCACACATCGACCGCTATCCAGCATGGATCTAGAGTATTATGTTCAAGAGAACAGAGTAACGCTTTAAGCAAGATGACATGATGTAGAGGGATAAACTCATGCAATATGATATAAACCCCATCTTGTTATCCTCGAGGGCTACAATACAATACGTGCCTTGCTTCCCCTACTGTCACTCGGAAAGGACACCGCAAGATTGAACCTAAAGCTAAGCACTTCTCCCATTGCAAGAAAGATCAATCTAGTAGGCCAAACCAAACTGATAATTCGAAGAGACTTGCAAAGAAAACCAATCATACACAAAAGAATTTAGAGAAGATTCAAATATGGTTCATAGATAAACTTTGTATTGAGATCCAAAAAGAGAGAAGAAGCCACCTAGCTAATAACTATGGACCCGTAGGTCTGAAGTAAACTACTCACACTTCATCAGAGGGGCTATGGTGTTGATGTAGAAGCCCTCCGTGATCGATGCCCCCTCTGGCGGAGCTCCGGAAAAGGCCCCAAGATGGGATCTCATGGATATAGAAAGTTACGGCGGTGGAATTAGGGTTTTTGCTCCGTATCTGGTAGTTTGAGGGTACGTAGGTATATATAGGAGGAAGGAGTACGTCGGTGGAGCAATGTGGCCCCCCCGAGGGTGGAGGGCGCGCCTGGGGGGAGGGGGTAGGCACGCCCCTACCTTGTGCCTTCCTAGTTGATGTCTTGGCGTAGGGTCCAAGTCCTCTGCATCACGTTCCCGAAGGTTTCATTCCGTTTGGACTCCGTTTGATATTCTTTTTCTGCGAAACTCTGAAATTGGCAAAAAACAGCAATTCTGGGCTGGGCCTCCGGTTAATAGGTTAGTCCCAAAAATAATATAAAAGTGTCTAATAAAGCCCAATAAGGTTCGAAACAGGATATAATATAGCATGGAACAATAAAAAATTATAGATACGTTGGAGATGTATTAGCGACTGGGTTCCCAGCCGCCGCACCCAGATCGCCAGACACTGTTTTTTGAAACATAAAATCGGCCAAACATGACACAATTTCGTCCAAACTAGGCGATTTCATTGATATTTGTACAAAAACTTAAAAACACAAACTAAAAACAACTACGCCCAGCCACCGTCGCCTCCCGCCATCTACATGCCGAGGAGCCTATAGAACCGGGTGTAGTCGTCGTCGTCGCCACCGTCATCATTGTCGCACAGTTGGGTGCCGCCGCCATCCCTGCTGCACCCTTGACCAGCGTCGCCGATGCGTGAGGGGTTGGACGGCCCAGGCGCATCCTCGTCGTCACTGTCGAGGATAAGCACGCCGCCCTCCTCGCGTCCGCGGCACCGAGAGGCCATCTCCTCGAAGGCCCGGCAAATGCAGTCCATCTGCTCGCGGACATAGTCCGCCTAAAGGAAATATGCCCTAGAGGCAATAATAAAGTTATTATTTATTTCCTTATTTCATGATAAATTTTTATTATTCATGCTAGAATTGTATTAACCGGAAACTTAGTACATGTGTGAATACATAGACAAAACATAAGTGTCCCTAGTATGCGTCTACTTGACTAGCTCGTTTATCAAAGATGGTTAGGTTTCCTAACCATAGACATGTGTTGTCATTTGATGAATAGGATCACATCATTAGGAGAATGATGTGATGGAAACAACCCATTCGTTAGCTTAGCATTATGATCGTTACAGTTTCATTGCTACTGCTTTCTTCATGACTTATACATGCTCCTCAAACTATGAGATTACGCAACTCCTGAATACCAGAGGAACACTTTGTGTGCTATAAAATGTCACAACGTAAATGGGTGATTATAAAGATGTTCTACAGGTGTCTTCGAAGGTATTTGTTGGGTTGGCATAGATTGAGATTAGGATTTGTCACTCCATGTTTCGGAGAGGTATCTCTGGGCCCTCTCGGTAATGCTTATCACTATAAGCCTTGCAAGTAATGTGACTAATGAGTTAGTTGCCGAATGAAGTATTACGAAACGAGTAAAGAGACTTGCCGGTAATGAGATTGAACTAGGTATGATGATAGCGACGATCGAATCTCGGGCAAGTAACATACCGATGACAAAGGGAACAGCGTATGTTGTTATGCGGTTTGACCGATAAAGATCTTTGTAGAATATGTAGGAGCCAATATGAGCATCTAGGTTCCGCTAATGGTTATTGACCGGAGATGTGTCTCGGTCATGTCTACATAGTTCTCGAACTCGTAGGGTCCGCACGCTTAACGTTCGATGAGGATTTGTATTACGAGTTATGTGATTTGATGTACTGAATGTTGTTCAAAGTCCCGGATGAGATCACAGACATGACGAGGAGTCTCGAAGTGGTTGACACATAAAGATTGATATATTGGACCATGTAATTCGGACACCGGATTGTTTCGGGTAAAACCAGGGTGCCAGAGGGGTTACCGGAACCCCCCCAGGGGAACTAATGGGCCACCATGGGCCCTATTGAAGGGAGAGGAGGGCGGCCAGGGCAGGCCGTGTGCCCCCCCCCGGAGTCCAAATAGGACAAGGGAAGGGGGGTGGCGCCCCCCTTTCCTACTCCCTCTTCCTCTCCTTCCTTCCCCCTCTCTCCCTCTTGGTGGAATCCTACTAGGACTTGAAGTGCTAGTAGGACTCCCCTCCTTGGCGCTCCCCTTAGGGCCGGACAACCTCATCCCTCCCTCCTTTATATATGTGGGGAGGGGTGAGGGAGTCCTGGATTAGGGGGTGTTCGGGTAGCCGGACTATACCTTCGGCCGGACTCCAGGACTATGAAGATACAAGATTGAAGACTTCGTCCCGTGTCCGGATGGGACTTTCCTTGGCGTGGGAGGCAAGCTTGGCGATGCGATATTCAAGATCTCCTACCATTGTAACCGACTCTGTGTAACCCTAACCCTATCGGGTGTCTATATAAACCGGAGGGTTGTAGTCCGTACAGAATCAACTCCATACACAACAATCATACCAGAGGCTAGCTTCTAGGGTTTAGCCTCCTTGATCTCGTGGTAGATCTACTCTTGTACTACCCATATCATCAATATTAATCAAGCAGGAGTAGGGTATTACCTCCATCGAGAGGGCCCGAACCTGGGTAAAACAAAGTGTCCCCTGTCTCCTGTTACCATCCGGCCTAGACGCACAGTTCGGGACCCCCTACCTGAGATCCGCCGGTTTTGACACCGACATTGGTGCTTTCATTGAGAGTTCCTCTGTGTCGTCCCCTTTAGGCCCGATGGCTCCTTGGATCATCAACAACGATGCGGTCCAGGGTGAGACTTTTCTCCCCGGACAGATCTTCGTCTTCGGCGGCTTCGCACTGCGGGCCAATTCGCTTGGCCACCTTGAGCAGATCGAAAGCTACGCCCCTGGCCATTAGGCCAGGTTTGGAAGCCTAAACTACACGGCTGACATCCGCGGGGACATGATCTTCGATGGATTCGAACTACAGCCAAGCGCGCCGCACTGTCTCGATGGGTATGATATAGCTCTGCCACCGAACAACGCCTTGGAGGCCGCACACGCACCGGTTCCGACCCTTAATTCGGAGCTTATTGCGCCGATCGAGGACCAGCAGTTGGACGCTGCCTCAGGGGCTGCGATCTCAAAGGCGATTGAGCCGAACTTCAGCCCCACACTCCGCGTGGCCCGTGACTCCAAGGATCCGGACTCCTCCCCGGACTCCGAACCCCCAGCGCCCCTACCAATCGAATCCGATCGGGCGCCGATAATGGAGTTCACCGCCGCAGACATCTTTCAGTACTCACCTTGTGGCGACATCCTGAATTCTCTTAAGTCTCTCTCTTTATCAGGAGAGCCCTGGCCGGACTACGGTCAGCGAGGATGGGATATGGACGATGAAGAAATTCAAAGCCCACCCACCACCCACTTGATAGCCACTGTCGACAATCTAAACGACGTGCTCAACTTCGACTCCGGAGACATCGACAGCATGGATGACGATGCAGGAGATACCAACGAACCAACGCCCATAGGGCGTTGGACAGCCACCTCATCTCACGATGTGTACATGGTGGATACCCCTAAAGGAAGCGACAACGAGGAAAAAGGGGATGGGATGGGAGATCGATCCCCCGAAAAGCAATCAAAGCGTCAGCGTAAACGACGATCCAAGCCCCGCCTCAACAAAAACCCAGCCATAGAGCAGGACGAGCCGGTAGATGACGAGCAGGCCTTAGAGCAGTCGTCCGAACAAGGCAACACGGATAGAGAAACCAAACATCCCTCCCCCAGTGAAAACGGCATCCTGGACGACCTCACGCCGAATAAACCTATGGAGCAGAAGAATCTCCACGAGAGGCTCGTTGCAACCGCATGCAGCCTAAAAAAGCAGAAGCAGAAGCTGAAAACAGCAGAAGATGCGCTCCGGATTAGATGGAGCAAAGTACTCAATAGCACAGATAAGTACGGCAACAGTCGCCGCACTAAAAGCTATCTGAAAAGAAAGCTACTGCCCGAATTCGACGAAGAGGCCTCAGAGCCCTCGCATTCAAAAAATTAAAAAGCCACACGGTCGGATAGACGACCCCATAAAGCGGCAAGCGGCGCCGCACCTAAATTGGCATGCGACCCTCTTAAGGATTCGCATCATGGCCCAACCAGGTCCATCTATGGGCCAAGAAAGCAAGCTCTCGTAAGCAGCGCTATGAAGCCATCATCAGAATCCGGCACACCCAAATATAGGGGCGCCGCACACCCCCTATGTTTCACCGATGAGGTCCTGGACTATGAATTCCCAGAGGGATTCAAACCCATAAACATAGAGGCATATGATGGAACAACAGACCCTGGAGTCTGGATCGAGGATTATATCCTCCACATACACATGGCTAGAGGAGATGATCTCCATGCCATAAAATATCTACCCCTTAAGCTTAAAGGGCCAGCCCGGCATTGGCTTAAAAGCCTTCCCGAAAACACAATTTGAAGCTGGGAAGAGCTCGAAGATGCTTTCCGAGCAAACTTTCAAGGGACTTATGTCCGTCCCCCGGATGCAGACGATCTTAGTCACAAAACTCAACAACCCGGAGAATCAGCTCGACAGTTCTGGAATAGATTCCTCACTAAAAAGAATCAGATAGTCGACTATCCGGACGCCGAACCTTAGCAGCTTTCAGGCATAACGTCCGAGACGAATGGCTCGCCAGACACCTCGGCCAAGAAAAGCCAAGAACAATGGCCGCACTAACAAGCCTCATGACCCGCTTTTGTGCAGGGGAGGACAGCTGGTTGGCAAGGTGCAGCCCCAGCAAACCAAGTACATCCGAAACTAGGGATGGAAACGGAAAACCGCGACTCAACAAGGACCGTCGCTGGACTAAGGACAAAAGTCCGAAGAGCACGGCAGTCAATGCCGGATTCAAAGGCTCACGACAAAATCAGGAAAAATCGCCCCCCAGGATAATAGGGACGATCCATCCAACCTGAATAAAATGCTTGACAGGATATGTCAGATACACAATACTCCCAGGAAGCCTGCTAACCATACCCACAGAGACTGTTGGGTTTTCAAACAATCCGGCAGACTCAATGCCGAACACAAGGGGCTCGACACACCAAGCGAAGACGAGGACGAACCCCAAAAGCAGAGCACTAGGAAACAAAAGAACTTCCCACAAGAAGTAAAAACAGTGAACTCACTTCACATAACAAAACATGCGGCGTCCGTAAAGGTACGCACTACACGGCCCAAAGGGTCCTGCCACTGGTTATCAAAACCGATCATCTTCGATCAGCTAGATTATTCTAGGAATATCAAGAATGTAGGCTGGACTGCCTTGATACTCGATCCAATAATTGGCGGACTCCAGTTTTCAAATGTCCTTATGGACGGCGGCAGTGGACTAAACCTGATATATCAGGATACAATCTAGCACATGGGGATAAACCCAGCAAGAATCCACCGCAGAAAAACCTCCTTTCAAGGGGTAATACCTGGTCCGGACACCCACTGTACGGGTTTTCTCCGGCTCACAGTCACATTCGGCTCCGCCGATAACCTCCGCCGCGAAAAGCTGACCTTCCATATCGTCCCGTTTTCAAGTCGCTATCAAGCACTACTGGGACGCGAAGCTTTCGCTCGCTCTAACGCAGTACCTCATTATGCATCTCTTACGCTTAAGATGCCCAGTCCATGAGGCATCATCTCTTTGAAGGGGAAGCACTAAAGTGCGCCTCCCCAAGCGGAGGGCTGTGCGGCCGCTTTGACAGCCCCACAGCAAAATGGCCTCATCGGCCAAAAAACTTCGAAATAGGTCATTCAAGACCACGAACGCGGATGGACGAGTTCGGTGCAAAATCATCATTGATGCAGGCCTAGAAGCCATATACCCCTGCACTAGGGGCTCCACGCATATACAATGAGAGACAATAAAGCTCAAACTTATATCTTACTTTATACTTTGCTTATTTTAAACCTTTTCGGCACGACCCATTTTAAACTCACTTCCTCTCTTTTACAGATGAACGTCGTGCGGCGCCCGTCCAGGATACGGCACAACAGAGACACAGGCGCAGACGTGTAGTAGGGACCCGTCCTAAAGGGTTCTTTTTAGATTAAGACCCTGCGTAAACCTTTTTTTACTGACTCTTGTTGGTACACATCCCTAGTTTTTTCTTTCTAGTATAACCAAGGAGGAGGCTGGCGTCTTAGCATGTGGCCACGTTAGAATTTTTGCACGTACCTGGACACTAGGGGCTTTTTTAAATAAAGAGTGTTGTTTCGCCCGCACTCATAAAGACCGAACACCTTAGGGAGTGTTCGGCGCCGCGAGTTTTGGCATTATATGCATTAGCTCCAAATCATGTCTTTGGTCAAATGTTGGGTTCTCCGGCTCCTAAGTTCGGCTACCTTACGTTCCGCTCTATCGGCTAAGGTAGCACCAGGAGAACTACTGCGATTGTGCCCTTGGTTCGGCCAGGGCGAGCACCTCAGTAGAGAAAGCCGAAAACTGACTGTCATGATGTAGCGAGAGACTAGTCAGCCACTCGATGACCTATCGGAATCTATCGGATTCCTCCGCTTTAACGAAGGGCCGCTTCCCAGTCAGGCACATACGCGCCCCGAATTTGGACGAGCGTAGTTGCCACCAAGGAGCTACCTAAAGAGTCTCATTGTCAAACACCTATGGCTAAGTGAAAGTATTAAAGCATTATAGTCTGGTTGCCTGGCCCACTGCGCTATCACCTCCTTTGTAGGACCAAGACGTTGGGTTAAGTGTGAAAATGCGTCTTCTGCGAGCACCCCCGCACTACGTGCGTGGGGGCTGAAGACAACGACTGCCATCTTTCAGATTCTATATATATATATATATATATATATATATATATATATATATATATATATATATATATATATATATATATCTTAAAACGGCCGCATAGAAGGTGTTCCCAATACTTGGAGGCACAAGTATAGAAAAGGCCACTACAGGTAATCAAAATATTACTTTATAATTACATATGCTATCATAACATAGCATCTTTCGAGCACTGCGTCTCTATTACACGAGCGCCTTCAAGAACTTCCTGAAAATAGTGCTCGGAGGGTACTCGGCTTTTGTCCGAATCTCGGGACGCAACAATGGTGGTCTCCATCTCTGCCCAGTATGTCTTGACACGGGCAAGAGTGCGCCCTCTATGCATGCTGACCTCTTAATTGCATTAATACGCGACACCGCGTCAAGGAATTGCTGCACCAAGCTGAAATAACTCTTCGGCTCCGATCTCCCCGGCCACAGATGACCCATGAAGTACTTCATGGCGAGTCCGGACAATCTATGCAGCTTGGCCCATTGAGCCAGGCGATCGTCCACTGCCAGTGGACGCTCTGGATTGTGAAACTGTGACTAGAAAAGCTTTTCCACTTCGCAATCTTCCAGATCTCGAAAGTGTTTGGTCGCATCAGCAGCACTTGCTGCCAAATCCAGATAGGTGTCCTCCACACTCCACATCCGGTCCAATGGAGCAAACTTTGGATCACAAACCTTCCTCCGCAGCATAAAGGGCTTTCCAGCCGCAATCTGTTCAGCCTGACGCAGCTCCTCTTTCGCAGCTCTCATCGCAGAGCGAGCGTCCTTGGCATCGGCAACGGCCTTCTCTAAGTCCGTTTGTCTCGCCCGGTCTTCTTTCTCAAGAAGTTTGCAACGGTCTGCAGCGTCTTTAACTTCTCGGCCATCTTGGCCATCTCGGCCATCTCTTCTTTGCTTCAGCAGTGAGCATCTTGTTCGGCTCTCAGCTCTTCAAGGGCCTTCTTGGTAGCCGCATCGCTTTTTCTGGCTTGCTCCTTAGCTCGGGCAAGTTCTGTCCTAAGATTCTCCACGGCGGCCGTACCATCTGCGTCAAGCATACACATTGTAAGACACTGGCATGAAGCTCCTCTTACCTAATGCTGCCCGAAGAATTACATACCTTGAGCCTCATCAAGCCGCTTGTTGACAAGCGTGATGTCGGCATTTGCCACGTCCAGTCGCCGCTTTAGTTCGGTCACATCATCAGTTCGGCTTGATTCCGGACACCTCGCCACCTACACTCAAAGGCAATATCTTAGACCTGGGATTATGATCCTCTGCGTGCCGTCATTTCTTGACAACGCGCAGAGTCTCAGGGGCTACTATCTACACAGGGCGCATCTTATTTATGCGCAACTGACAAAAGTGTACATTATCTAACGTATCTCAAAACCCGTCAGTAAACTTTTGACGGCCTCATGCAATCCGTTTTCTGCAGATGAAATCCTTTCAATCACCGTGCCCATCAATGCACGATGCTCTTCTGAGATAGAAGCTCGCCCCAGCAGAATCTTTAGTTCCTCTGACCGAGCACTAGACGGTGCTGGACTTGCCCTATGACCTCTTTCGAAGGCCGGACGTGGAGAACCTCGGGGGGCCACATAACTATCTTCCGCCCCTGCCGTATTCGGAGAAACCCTCCGCGACGACACCTCAGGTTCGCCCGCCTCGCTGGGCGGCACGGCAGGGGGAGGCGTCCCGCTCTCCATCATCTCCGGATGAAGATCCCCCGAAGACGAGCTCTGCTGCGAAGGGCTGAGGTCCGAGCTACAAGGTAAAATTTCGGTTAATCTTCTCAGAAATAAAATCAAGGATTTCTCTCATCCCTCAAAAGGAAAATCTTTTCTCCACTTACAGCTCGCTGGAGGGCTGATCCCCTTGAGGGTGTAGTCCGGCCGAGGAACTCCCCCGCACCGGGCCCTCTGACGAGGATTTTCTCCCCCGTTTCGAGACCATAGTTTCCGGGTCATCAGAGGCGGCTCTCTTCTTCCCCTTAGGAGAGGAATTGTCAGTTCCTCCCTTTGGAGAAGCCTCCTTCGAGGAGGCCATAGCTTCCTTGTCCTCCCCCTCCAAAGGCATTATCTCCAACATCCTGACTAGCACAGGATCCGGCCTGGTTTCAGGAAGGGGAGCCAGACACCTAATCAGCTTTGACTTCGCTATCCACTCCTGTTTAAAAGGACGGCTCTTTTAGGGGCAAGTTTATGACAGTTATACGGATAGAAGGTCCGAGCACAAGGTTGCTTACTTGAGTATCCGGGCGATTGCAGCTTAGGCCTGCGTCCTCGGTTAAATCCAGACACATCTCTTGTGATCCGAAGAACAGTCTGTACATCTCCATGGGCGTTGCGCCCATAAAATGCTGGAGAACTCGTGGTCCCTCCGGATTAAACTCCCATAGACGAAGGGAGCAACGTTTGACGGGCAATGTTCGGAAAATCAGCATGACCTGCGTCACCTTGACCAGGTTGAGGTCTCCTTTTAAGAGATCCCTAATGCGGCCCTGCAATAGGGGCACATCTTTGGGAAACCCCAATCTAATCCTTTGTTGACCCATGACGCTAGTCGTGATGGGGGACCCGAGCGAAAGCCAGGAGGCGCCACCCACTTGGCACTCCTGGGAGCAGTGATATAGAACCACTCTTGTTGCCACAAGCCGAGCTCCTCTTGAAAGGAGCCCTCGGGCCATGGAGCATTGGCATTCTTACTGATGACAGCACCCCCGCACTCCGCGTCCCGTCCCTCGATCATCTTCGGCTCCACTCCAAAAGTCTTGAGCCATAAACCGAAGTGAGGAGTAACGCGGAGGAACGCTTCGCACACAACGATGAATGAGGAAATGTGGAGGATGGACTCCGGAGCTAAGTCATGAAGTTCCATCCCGTAATAGAACAACAGCCCCCTCACGAAGGGATCTATCGGGAAGCCTAACCCCTGAAGGAAGTGAGACATGAACACTATGATCTCACCGGGCTGGGGATTGGGAATAGCCTGCCCTTGAGCAGGCAACCTGTGCGGAATTTCGGCGGTCAAGAACTTAGCCTCTCTCAACTTTAGCACATCCTCCTCCATGACGGAGGAGGGCATCCATCGGCCTTGAAGGTCGGAACCGGACATTGTCGAAGGTCCGAAGCGCCTAGAATCTGGAGCCTAGGGTGTTGGAACTCGAGGCGACGGGCGAACTCGTTTGAGATTAGAAAAAGGAGTAAGGCCTTGGTCTCTTTATAAGAGGTTGAATACCAGGAGCCCTCCCCATAACCGTTTGGGACTCGCCTTTAAATCAAGAAAACATGCTAACAGACACGATTGGGTTACCCACGTCCGTATTCATGAGAATCCCGTGAAGGGGGCACACGATCTCTGCTTCGACAAGACGTGCCAAGGAAACCGCCTCGCAAAACATGCTGAGGTGGAAAAGTAAAAATGATTCGAGTAAAGGACTTGGCCGTAGTGCAATGGCGCACTGCGGAATACGTCAGCAGATTTGATTTGTGTTAATATTATTCTCTCTATGGCAATATGTGGAAACTTATTTTGCAGAGCCGGACACTACTCTTGGTGTTTACAATCTTCTATGAAGGATTTGGAGGAGGAACCCGCCTTGCAATGCCGAAGACAATTTGCGCGCCGGACTCGTTGTCATTGAAGCCTGGTTTAGGGGCTACTGAGGGAGTCCTGGATTAGGGGGTGTTCGGGTAGCCGGACTATACCTTCGGCCGGACTCCTGGACTATGAAGATACAAGATTGAAGACTTCGTCCCGTGTCCGGATGGGACTTTCCTTGGCGTGGGAGGCAAGCTTGGCGATGCGATATTCAAGATCTCCTACCATTGTAACCGACTCTGTGTAACCCTAACCCTATCCGGTGTCTATATAAACCGGAGGGTTGTAGTCCGTACAGAATCAACTCCATACACAACAATCATACCATAGGCTAGCTTCTAGGGTTTAGCCTCCTTGATCTCGTGGTAGATCTACTCTCGTACTACCCATATCATCAATATTAATCAAGCAGGAGTAGGGTATTACCTCCATCGAGAAGGCCCAAACCTGGGTAAAACAAGGTGTCCCCTGTCTCCTGTTACCATCCGGCCTAGATGCACAGTTCGGGACCCCCTACCCGAGATACGCCGGTTTTGACACCGATAAGGGGGCACCCTAGAGGACATCAAAGTTTCTCTTAGCCATGTGTAGTTCCCCCCTCCATAGTTACACACCTCGGTCATATCGTCGTAGTGCTTAGGCGAAGCCCTGCGCCGGTAACTTCAGCATCATCGTCACGACGTCGTCGTGCTGATGGAAATCTCCCTCAGCCTCAACTGGATCAAGAGTACGAGGGACATCATCATGTTGAATGTGTGCTGAACACAGAGGTGCCGTACATTCAGTGCTAGGATCGGTCAGATCGTGAATACGTACGACTACATCAACCGCATTGATAAAACGCTTCTGCTTTCGGTCTACGAGGGTACGTGGACACACTCTCCCCGCTCGTTGCTATGCTTCTCCTAGATAGATCTTGCGTGATCGTAGGAAAATTGTTGAAATTACTGCGTTCCCCAACAGTGGCATCCGAGCAAGGTCTATGCGTAGATGTTATATGCATGAGTAGAACACAAGAGTTGTGGGCGATAATAGTCATACTGCTTACCAGCAACGTCTTACTTTGATTTGGCGGTATTGTTGGATGAAGCGGCCCAGACCAACATTACATGACCACGTTCATGACACTGGTTCTACCGACGTGCTTCGCACACAGGTGGCTAGCGGGTGTCTGTTTCTCCAACTTTAGTTGAATCGAGTTTGACTATGCTCGGTCCTTGTTGAAGGTTAAAACAACACACTTGATGAAAAATCATTGTGGTTTTTGATGCGTAGGTAAGAATGGTTCTTGCTAAGCCCGTAGCAGCCACGTAAAACTTGCAACAACAAAGTAGAGGACGTCTAACTTGTTTTTGCAGGGCTTGTTGTGATGTGATATGGTCAAGACGTGATGAAATATAAATTGTTGTATGAGATGATCATATTTTGTAGAAGTTATCGGCAACTGGCAGGAGCCTTATGGTTGTTGCTTTATTGTATGAAATGCAATCGCCATGTAATTGCTTTACTTTATCACTAAGCAGTATCGATAGTCGTAGAAGCAATAGTTGGCGAGATGACAACGATGCTTCGATGGAGATCAAGGTGTCAAGCCGGTGACGATGGTGATCATGACGCTGCCTTGGAGATGGAGATCAAAGGCACAAGATGATGATGGTCATATCATATCACTTATATTGATTGCATGTGATGTTTATCCTTTATGCATCTTATTTAGCTTAGTAAGGCGGTAGCATTATAATATGATCTCTGACAACCCACAAGTATAGGGGATCGCAGTAGTTTTCGAGGCTAGAGTATTCAACCCAAATTTATTGATTCGACACAAGGGGAGCCAAAGAATATTCTCAAGTATTAGCAGTTGAGTTGTCAATTCAACCACACCTGGATAACTTAATATTTGCAGCAAAGTATTTAGTAGCAAAGTAATATGGAAGTAACGGTAACGGTAGCAAAAGTAATATTTTTGGGTTTTGTAGTGATTGTAACAGTAGCAATGAAAAGATAAATAAGCGAAGAACAATATGTGAAAAGCTCGTAGGCATTGGATCGGTGATGGAGAATTATGACGGATGCAGTTCATCATGTAACAGTCATCACATAGGGTGACACAGAACTAGCTCCCATTCATCAATGTAATGTAGGCATGTATTCCGAATATAGTCATACGTGCTTATGGAAAAGAACTTGCATGACATCTTTTGTCCTACCCTCCCATGGCAGCGGGGTCCTAATGGAAACTAAGGGATATTAAAGCCTCCTTTTAATAGAGTACCAGACCAAAGCATTAACACATAGTGAATACATGAACTCCTCAAACTACGGTTATCACCGGGAGTGGTCCCGATTATTGTCACTTCGGGGTTGCCGGATCATAACACATAGTAGGTGACTATAGACTTGCAAGATAGGATCAAGAACTCACATATATTCATGAAAACATAATAGGTTCAGATCTGAAATCATGGCACTCGGGCCCTAGTGACAAGCATTAAGCATAGCAAAGTCATAGCAACATCAATCTCAGAACATAGTGGATACTAGGGATCAAACCTTAACAAAACTAACTCGATTACATGATAAATCTCATCCAACCCATCACCATCCAGCAAGCCTACGATCGAATTACTCATGCACGGTGGTGAGCATCATGAAATTGGTGATGGAGGATGGTTGATGATGATGATGGCGATGGATTCCCCTCTCCGGAGCCCCGAACGGACTCCAGATCAGCCCTCCCGAGAGAGTTTAGGGCTTGGCGGCGGCTCCATATCGTAAAATGCGATGAATCTTTCTCTCTGATTTTTTCTCCCTGAACACGAATATATGGAGTTGGAGTTGAGGTCGGTGGAGCTCCAGGGGGCCCACGATGCAGGGGGCGTGCCCCCCACCCTCGTTGACAGGTGGTGGGCCCCCCGGCCTTGATTCTTTCACCAATATTTTTTATTATTTCCCAAAATAATCTCCATGGAGTTTCAGGTCATTCTGAGAACTTTTGTTTCTGCACATAAATAACACCATGGCAATTCTGCTGAAAACAGCGTTAGTCCGGGTTAGTTCCATTCAAATCATGCAAGTTAGAGTCCAAAACAAGGGCAAAAGTGTTTGGAAAAGTAGATACGACGGAGACGTATCAACTGCCCCAAGCTTAAACCTTTGCTTGTCCTCAAGCAATTCAGTTGATAAACTGAAAGTGATAAAGAAAAACTTTTACAAACTCTGTTTGCTCTTGTTGTTGTAAATATGTAAAGCCAACATTCAAGTTTTCAGCAAAGATTATGAACTAACCATATTCACAATAACACTTAGGTCTCATGTTTACTCATATCAATGGCATAATCAACTAGAGAGAAATAATAATAAATCTTGGATGACAACACTTTCTCAAAACAATCATGATATGATATAACAAAACATAAATACAGAGCACCTTTAAAGACCAAGGACTGACTAAACATTGTAATTCATGGTAAAAGAGATCCATTCATAGTCATAGCCAATATAAATTAACAGTAATGAATGCAAATGACAGCGGTGCTCTCCGGCTGGTGCTTTTTAATAAGAGGGTGATGACTCAACATAAAAGTAAATAGATAGGCCCTTCGCAGAGGGAAGCAGGGATTTGTAGAGGTGCCAGAGCTCGATATTAAAATAGAGATAAATAATATTTTGAGCGGCATACTTTCATTGTCAACATAACAACCAAGAGATGGCGATATCTTCCATGCTACACACATTATAGGCGGTTCCCAAACAGAATGGTAAAGTTTATACCCCCCCTCCACCAACAAGCATCAATCCATGGCTTGCTCGAAACAACGAGTGCCTCCAACTAACAACAGTCCCGGGGGGAGTTTTGTTTGCAATTATTTTGATTTGATTTGCATAAAGCATGGGACTGGGCATCCCTGTGACCAGCCATTTTCTTGTGAGTGAGGAGCGGAGTCCACTCCTCTTGAGAATAACCTGCCTAGCATGGAAGATACGGGCAACCCTAGTTGATACATGAGCTATTCGAGCATACAAAACAGAATTTCATTTGAAGGTTTAGAGTTTGGCACATACAAATTTACTTGGAAAGGCAGGTAGATACCGCAAATAGGAAGGTATGGTGGACTCATATGGAATAACTTTGGGGTTTAAGGGATTGGATGCACAAGCAGTATTCCCGCTTAGTACAAGTGAAGGCTAGCAAACGACTGGGAAGCGACCAACTAGAGAGCGACAAAAGTCATGAACATGCATTAAAATTAATGAACATTGTAGCATGAGTAGGATATAATCCACCATGAACATAAATATCGTGAAGGCTATGTTGATTTTGTTTCAGCTACATGCGTGAACATGTGCCAAGTCAAGTCACTTAAATCATCCAAAGGAGGATACCACCCCATCATACCACATCACAACCATTCTAATAGCATGTTGTCACGCAAGGTAAACCATTATAAGCTCCTAGCTAATTAAGCATAGCATAAGTAACTATAATCTCTAATTGTCATTGCAAACATGTTTATTAATAATAGGCTGAATCAGGAACGATGAACTAATCATATTTACAAAAACAAGAGAGGTCGAGTTCGTAGCAGCTTCTCTCATCTCAATCAGTCCATCATATATCGTCATTATTGCCTTTCACTTGCATGACCGAATGATGTGAATAATAATAATAGTGCACGTGCACTGGACTAAGCTGGAATCTGCAAGCATTCAATAAATAGGAGAAGACAAGGCAATATGGGCTCTTGGTTAAATCAACAATAATGCATAATAGAGCCACTTCAACAATTTCATTATGGTCTTCTCCTATCGACCCCCAAAGAATAGAAAAGAAATAAAAACTATTTACCTGGGAAAGCTCCCAACAAGCAAAAGAAGAACAAGAAATATTTTTGGGTTTTCTTTTTAATTATTACTACAGCAAGAAAAGTAAACTAACTAAAAGCTACTACTATTTTTTTTGTTTTTCTTAAGGTTTATTAAACACACAAGAAGAAAGCATGAAAAGAAAATAAACTAGCATGGATATTATAGTGAAAAAGTATTAGCACCGACAACTAGCAATGAGTGTGTAAATGTAAATGTAACGTCGGTGAGAAATACGTACTCCCCCAAGCTTAGGCTTTTGGCCTAAGTTGGTCTATTGCCACGGATGACCAGGTGGATATCTGTAGTTGTAGTTGGGGTCGTACTGAGATGCAGCAGTCATTGCATCGTGGGCTGTAGCTTGGAGGCGAGCTATCTCAGCCCTCCTCTTATACTCTTCCGCCTCCTCTCTGGTTATGTAATATCTCCCCTTTGCCCGAAAGTCAAAGAAAGTAGAAGCAGGGAGAGCGACGTGATAGGTGCGTCGTCTGTCAAAGATTTTTTGGTACTGGAGGAACTGATCGTTCCTCTCAACAAAGCGATGACGCACCATAGCCTCATAATCTAAATGAGCAGGAGGCAACTCAATATCATCCTCATGTATGGTTATACCAAGAAAATTAGCTACACGGGTTGCATAAATTCCACCAAAGAAATATCCATTAAATCTATTATGATGCAACCTACGTGCAATAATGGCTCCCAAATTATAAGATTTATCTCCTAACACAGCACTCCTAAGAATACTAAGGTCAGGGAAACACATGTGACATGCTTCATCCTTACCATTTATGCACCTACCTATGAAGAGAGCAAAATAATATATAGCAGGAAAATGAATGCTCCCTATGGTAGCCTGTGCTATGTCTCTAGATTCCCCCACAATTATACTAGCAAGAAAATCTCTAAATTCAGATTTGCGAGGTTCACTAGAACTACCCCATTGTGGAAGTTTACAAGCAGTGGTAAAATCCTCTAAGTCCATAGTATAAGAATTTTTATAAAGATCAAACAGGACAGTTTGAGAATTGCGCGAAGATAAAAATTCAAACCTCCTCACAAAGGAACTAGTGAGATAGTGGTACTGACAGCACTTTTCTGCCTCGAAGCTCACAAGATCAGCGTTACGCAAATATGCGTTAAATTCTTCCTTAATTCCTGCTTGATCCATGAAGTCCTCTGAAGGCCATTCACAAGGCCGCACTGGGGCGTCCCTTGGTGGTTCATCATCAGCATCACACATTGCAAGCCTGGGTCCTTGCTTCCTTGAAGAACCCCCTTGGTACATTTTCCTAAACATAGTTCTTCCTCTAAAAAATTTCTGAAATTTTTAGTAACTTCAAATAAAAGTGCACCAAGCTCAACAAAATTGATAGCAACTACTCCTACAAGTGCCTAGAGCCTATATCATGCATTAGAACTACTTGGAACCATATAAATTTGACATGCAAGCTCAAGAACATGGTCACCTAGGCAGCACAAATTTGCAATGAATAAAACACTAGAACAAAGACTAATTGCTCCATTGGAGGAGTCACATACCAAGGATCAATCCCCCAAAGCTGTTTTGTGAGAGGTGCTTTGAGCAAGGAGATCAAAAATCGCAGGAAAATGAGCTAGAACTCGTGCTTGAGCTGGATGGTGATTTTTTGGGAGGAAGAAGTGTGTGGGTGCAGGAATAAGTGGAGGGGGCCCACCGTGGGCCCATGAGGCAGGGGGCGCGCCCAAGGGGGTGGGCGCGCCCTGGACCCTCGTGGCCAAGTGCCAGCTCCCCCTCCTGTGTTCTCAGTGCCAGATATTCTCAAATATTCTAGAAAAATCATATTAAATTGGCAGGGCATTTGGAGAACTTTTATTTTCCGGGTAATTTTATATTGCATGGATAATTCAAAAAACAGACAAAAAAATACTATTTTTACTTTATTTCAACTAAATAACAGAAAGTAAAAGGAGGGTAGAGAAGGTTGTGCTTTCTAACTTCATCCATCTCATGCTCATCAAAAGGAATCCACTAACAAGGTTGATCAGGTCTTGTTAACAAACTCATTCCGAATTGCATGAAACCAGAGAAATTTTGAATAACACTATGTTACCTCAACGGGGATATGCACATCCCCAATAATAAGAATATCATATTTCTTCTTGACAGTAGGAAGAGGAAATTCAAAACCTCGAATAATAATCGATGGAATTTTTCCAATAGAATTGATACTGTGGACTTGAGGTTGTTTCCTTGCAAAGTGTACCATACGCTCATTATCATTAACATGAAAAGTGACATTGCCTTTGGTGCAATCAATAACAGCCCCTGCAGTATTCAAAAAGGGTCTTCCAAGAAGAATTGACATACTATCGTCCTTGGGAATTTCAAGAATAACAAAGTCCGTTAAAATAGTAACATTTGCAACCACAACAGGCACATTCTCACAAATACCGACGGGTATAGCAGTTGATTTATCAGCCATTTGCAAAGATATTTCAGTAGGTGTCAACTTATTCAAATCAAGTCTATGATATAAAGAGAGAGGCATAACACTAACACCGGCTCCAAGATCACATAAAGCAGTTCTAACATAATTTCTTTTAATGGAGCATGGTATAGTGGGTACTCCTGGATCTCCTAGTTTCTTTGGTATTCCACGCTTGAAAGTATAATTAGCAAGCATGGTGGAAATTTCACCTTCCGGTATATTTCTTTTATTTGTAACAATTTCTTTCATATACTTGGCATAAGGATTAATTTTAAGCATATCAGTCAAACGCATACGCAAAAAGATAGGTCTAATCATTTCAGCAAAGCGCTCAAACTCCTCATCATCCTTTTTCTTGGATGGTTTGGGAGGAAAAGGCATGGGTTTCTGAACCCATGGTTCTCTTTCTTTACCATGTTTCCTAGCAACAAAGTCTCTCTTATGATAACGTTGATTCTTTGATTGTGGGTTATTAAGATCAACAACAGGTTCAATTTCTACATCATTATCATTGCTAGGTTGAGCATCAACATGAACATCATCATTAAAATTATTACTAGGTTCATGTTCATTACCAGATTGTGTTTCAGCATCAGAAATAGAAATATCATTTGGATTCTTAGGTGTTTCAGCAACAGGTTCACTAGAAGCATGCAAGGTCCTATCATTTTTCTTTTTCTTCTTTTTAGAAGGACTAGGTGCATCTATATTATTTATCCGAGAATCTTGCTCAATTCTCTTAGGATGGCCTTCATGATACAAAGGTTCCTGAGTCATTTTGCCAGTTCTAGTAGCCACTCTAACAGCATAGTCATTATTCTTATTATTCAATTCATTGAGCAAATCATTCTGAGCTTTAAGTACTTGTTCTACTTGAGTGGTAACCATAGAAGCATGTTTACTAATGAGTTTAAGTTCACCTTTAACTCTAGACATGTAATCACCCAAGTGTTCAAGCATATCGGAATTGTATTTCAATTGTCTACCAACATAAGCATTGAAGTTTTATTGTTTAACAATAAAATTGTCAAACTCATCTAAGCATTGTCTAGCAGACTTATAGTGAGGAATATCACCTTCATCAAATCTATAGAGAGAATTTACCTTTGCTACCTGTGTCGGGTTATCAAGACCATGAGTTTCTTTAATAGGTAATGGATTAAGATCATATATTTCTTCAACAGGCGGTAAATTAAGACCATGTATTTCTTCAATAGGAGGTAAATTCTTAACATCTTCAGCTTTAATACCCTTTTCTTTCATAGATTTCTTTGCCTCTTGCATATCTTCAGGACTGAGAAATAAAACACCTCTTCTCTTCGGAGTTGGCTTAGGAATAGGCTCAGGAGTTGGCTCAGGAAGTGTCCAATTATTTTCATTTGTCAACATATTATTAAATAGAATTTCAGCTTCATCCGATGTTCTTTCCCTGAAAACAGAACCAGCACAACTATCCAGGTAATGTCTGGAAGCATCAGTTAGTCCATTATAAAAGATATCAAGTATTTCATTTTTCTTAAGAGGATGATCAGGCAAAGAATTAAGTAATTGGAGAAGCCTCCCCCAAGCTTGTGGGAGACTCTCTTCTTCAATTTGCACAAAATTATATATATCCCTTAAGGCATCTTGTTTCTTATGAGTAGGGAAATATTTAGCAGAGAAGTAATAGATCATATCTTGGGGACTACGCACACAACTAGGATCAAGAGAATTAAACCATATCTTAGCATCACCCTTTAATGAGAACGGAAATATTTTAAGGATGTAAAAGTAGCGAGTTCTCTCATCATTAGTGAACAGGGTAGCTATATCATTTAATTTAGTTAGATGTGTCACAACAGTTTCAGATTCATAGCCATAGAAAGGATCAGATTCAACCAAAGTAATTATATTAGGATCAATAGAGAATTCATAATCCTTATCAGTAAAGACGATAGGTGAAGTAGCATAAACTGGATCATATTTCATTCTAGCATTAAGAGCTTTTGTTCTAGCTTAGCTAATAATTTCTTAAGATCACTTCTATAATTGCAAGCAAGAAAGTCTCTTTTAGTTTCTTCATCCATAACATAGCCCTCAGGCACAACAGGAAATTCATATTTATTGGGAGAGCCTTCATCATCACTTTCATCGATATTATCATTTTCAATAATTTCATTCTCTCTAGCCCTATGCTACCTCTTGAGCACTGCGCTGGATTTCCTTGAAGAAGAAAGGATGATGCAGCAAAGTAGCGTAAGTATTTCCCTCAGTTTTTGAGAACCAAGGTATCAATCCAGTAGGAGGCTACACGCGAGTCCCTCGTACCTGCACAAAAACAAATAACTCCTCGCAACCAACACGAAAAGGGGGTGTCAATCCCTTCACGGTCACTCACGAGAGTGAGATCTGATAGATATGATAAGATAATATTTTTGGTAATTTTGTGATAAGGATGCAAAGTAAAATAAAAGCAAAGTAAAAAAATAGGTATTGGAAGATTAATATGATGAAGATAGACCCAGGGGCCATACGTTTCACTAGTGGCTTCTCTCAAGAGCATAAGTATTTTACGGTGGGTGCACGAATTACTGTTGAGCAATTGACAGAATTGAGCATAGTTATGAGAGTATCTAGGTATGATCATGTATATAGGCATCATGTCCGAGATAAGTAGACCGACTCCTGCCTGCATCTACTACTATTACTCCACTCATCGATCGCTATCCAGCATGCATTTAGAGTATTAAGTTCATGGAAACAGAGTAATGCCTTAAGCAAGTGACATGATGTAGAGGGATAAATTCATGCAATATGATAAAAAAACCCATCTTGTTATCCTCGATGGCAACAATACAATACATGCCTTGCTGCCCCTACTGTCACTGGGAAAGGACACCACAAGATTGAACCCAAAGCTAAGCACTTCTCCCATTGCAAGAAAGATCAATCTAGTAGGCCAAACCAAACTGATAATTCGAAGAGACTTGCAATGATAACAAATCATACATAAAAGAATTCAGAGAAGATTCAAATATTGTTCATAGATAATCTTGATCATAAACCCACAATTCATCGGTCTCAACAAACACACCGCAAAAAGAAGATTACATCGAATAGATCTCCACAAGAGAGGGGGATAACTTTGTATTGAGAACAAAAAAGAGAGAAGAAGCCATCTAGCTAATAACTATGGACCTGAAGGTCTGAGGTAAACTACTCACACTTCATCGGAAAGGCTATGGTGTTGATGTAGAAGCCCTCCGTGATGGATGCCCCCTCCGACGGAGCTCCGGAACAGGCCCCAAGATGGGATCTCGTGGATACAGAAAGTTCACTACAAAAAAATACACTTCCGTGATGATACGTGTTTGTCACAGTAGGTCGCGTTTTCTGTCATGCATGTACATCCATCACGATTTTATGACAGAATCAAGATAGTCATACCTGTGATGTCATAGAAGTGTTCCATGACATTACCAAAATTATCATCATGGAAGTGTCCACTTCCATGACGATAAATCACGCGTCATAGAAGTGCTTTCGTCAAGGGTGACCGACACATGGCATCCACCGTAACGGAACACCATTAAGCTATCGGGTCGGGTTTTGGATCCGATAACCCGTTAACAGCCCCGACCAATGGGGATTTTCCATGTGTAAAATCATCATTGGCTGGAGGAGACACGTGTCAGGTCCGCGTTGGCACAGGTGTCACTCATCCAATGGGCAAGACGCGCCTATGATATGTTGACACGTGCACCGGCCCATCAAGTTTAAATGGGCCGGCCCAACTGAAGGCCCACAAGATTTTGCGGACCATAATGGGCCAGCCCAGCTAAAGGCCCACGAGATTTTGCGGACCATAATGGGCTGGCCCTGCTAAAGGACCACAAGATTTTGCGGGCCATAATGGGCTGACCTGGGTAAAGGCCCACAAGATTTTTGTGTGCCATAATGGGCCGACCCAGGTAAAGGCCCACAAGATTCTTGCGGATCACAATGGGCCGGCCTAGCTAAAGGCCCACGAGATTTCGCCGACATTAATGGGCCGGCCCAGCTGTAGGCCCACAAGATTTTGAGTACCCTAGTAGGTCGGCCCATTAACTGGCTGCCATGTTTTAGGCCAAATGTCGGCCCATATTTGATCCGGTCCATTAATGGTCTGCCACGCTCCGGGCCTAATAGTGGCCCATATGAGATCCGTCCCGTTAAAAGGCTACCACGTTCTAGGCCAAATGACGGCCCAGATCAGGTCCGGCCCTTTAAAAGGCTTTGGGCTCAATTATGGCCCATATCAGATTCGGCCCGTCAACTGGACAGTATGCTTTTGGGCCCACTTGCTAAAGGCCCACTTAGTAATTCGGCCTGATATTAGTTTTGGCCTGTTAAGGGCCTGTTTAACATTTCGACCCTATATTAATTTCGGCCTGTTAAAAGCCCGTCATATAGTTGGGCCTAACTACGGCTTGGTTTGCATCCGGCATGCTCGCAGCCGATATCTGATTGGGCTAAACAAGGACCGAGACAATTTTGGCCTGTTAAAAGCCCGTGATTTGATTCGCACAATCATGGGCCGGGGTTCATTTGGTCGGTTTACTGCGAAGACATGATATATATACAGTAAAATAACTGCAACATCGTGAATAAGAAAAAACCTAGACTATACAATAAAGAAATTACGGCATATTACATCCACTGGGCATCAAAGTTCGCCACTATGATAATAAAGCACAAGCAGACAACAGATTACATACACTGGGCATCAAAGATCGCCACCAGTGCAAATAAACACATTGACAAAATAATATACAAAACCGACAGCACTTCAATAGAGTTCAAGAAAGGTTAGCCCTGCTGGGGAGCTGCAGCGCAAGCAGCTGAGAAGATGATGAGACTGCGCTTGTTCAACACTTATATCTTCCTCACTTTGAAAGATAAACAAGCAGACAGATGACAGGTTTTGCACATAAGAGTATCAGTGCTGACAATTAATCACATTTCGTACTGACGAATAAAGTGACACAGTTTAAAATTGCATTAACACAATATGGTATTGTTCAGGTCAAGACATGGCAGGAAATGACATTGTGAAGGAGTTGGCAGCTTCACGACACCACTGGATTACAGATCAAGAACTCATAAGTATCAATGGTTAGTGTGCTGCCAATTTATACCATTTCAGATTGGCAAATAAAGAGACGGTTTAAATAATAGTAGAATGATATGACATTGTTCATAGTTAAGACATTGCAGAATATGACATTGTGCTGTAGTGGGTAGGTTCACCACACCACTGGATTACGGATGAAGAACAGAAGCATACATGCAGTGCAAAAGAAGATCACTTGCTCTGTATAGTTTAATTTACATGGTATGAAGAAGGAACTTGGTTGTACAACTGAAAACTTAAATTGAGAAAGGACAAACTTTTGTTTATGAACTACATAATAAACTTTAAACAAGCAATTTCATGCAAACACCAAAAATAAACAGCTATTGCAGTCATACCTAACCAAATATGTACAACAAAGTTTGAAGGCTTGAGATGGACAAACTTACATTATTGGTGAAGACAGGCTCTATAAAGGCCTTGTCCATGCTGATGGGGGGGGGGGGCAATTCAAGAAGTTTACCACATAATCTTCTTCAAAAGCATTGCCTTTATTCTACATTTTGTTAAGAGTAAATATAGATGTGATAATATACGAAAAAATGGAGAATATTTAAGATAAGATGAAGAGTGATACTACATAACCAAGTAGCTATAAATGTAAGTGCAGCGATACAGGCAAAAGGTACGGCCAAGAGCAATGCACAGCTAAACTTCTTCAGTACCAACCTTATGGTAAGAGTAAATATAGATCTGATGTGTAGAAAATGGAGGGCAAAGGAAAATAAGCTGCAGAGTGATGGTACATGAACAACTACCTGTCATTATAAGTACACTGATAAAGGACAGCATGTACTTACAAGAACAATGTAGAGCTAAAAAAACATTGGCATTGGATATATTCTACACTAATGTAACCATTCATACAGATCAGATGATTTGGAGCGAACAATTGATAAGCAAGCTATCATGCATACTGCTGTCACATAATGAACCAGGTATGTATGCAAGTACAGTGATACAGGACAATAGGTACTAACAAGTGCAAAGCAGCGGGAAACATATTTGTGATATCCTATCATTCTTGTCAAACTGGAATTCTTCTTCGAGCAGATTTCCTACAAAAAAGATCCATAAGGCACATGTGGAAAAGTAGAAGTTCAAATTGTCATGTGATTTCATAGACAATACCTCATCCTGGGAACGAGACCAGTGCATAACAAGGTTTTTCCATTCAATGTCTTCTCAATTTAGCACAGGAGACTTCACTAGAAATTTGTTTATAGACTTGCCATCAAAGTGTGATTTCCTCAGGTAACACCGATACTGCTGCAATGCTTCCTTGAAAAGCACAAGCAAGCTTTGCTCGTCATGACTATCCAGATTGACCCTCGCCTAGTTACAACAATGTAATGTAAATCATTGATGTGTTCAATCAGCAGGAAACAGGAAAATAATAACCATGAATAATAGCACTTACACGTAAGTTGGACAGGAAGATGTGAAAATGGTGTTTGTCTTCACAATAATCTTGCCATGATGGTAATATATGCACGTAATCCCTAACAACATTGAAAGCATTGTCTTTTAAACTGGGAATAAATAGAATGGGGTTCCAATCTGCAGGAATTGGCCGTCTCTGCAGTTGGGATAGGTCTTCGGCCGGTGGACTTGCTGTACTTTTTGCTGGAGTGGGATTTTTCTATGGTACAGCTGGTGCTATGGCAAATGAAATCGGTATACCTTTTGCTGGAGTGCAGGTCCTGTGTGGTGGGGCTAGTGGTGTGGCCAGTGAAGTATCGGTACAGTCTGCTGGAGTCGATCCTACGTTTTGTGTCACTGGTTGTACAGCCAATAAAAGTGGGGTGCTGTCTGATTTCTCCGGCACCACCACATTTTTAAGGACTTTGCTGGTGCTCCTTTAGGTTTGGCAATCACCCTCTTCCTTTTTGATGTCTGATGCACAAGAACAACATTTGAGTGGAAAAACATGGTATGATGACAGATGGAATATGTATTGATAATGGATGGGCATGGCATCTCGACATATATGATGAGTAAACTAAGCAGATGGCGGTGCAACAAAGTAGAAGAAATGCAAGACAACGTATGCAAGATACCCTCAATCAATAAAACATTGCCAAATTAGAACAGGCACCTTGATGGGTGAACAGGACAGGCCATCTGCCTTTGACTCCTCGAGGTTAGGATAGTCATTAGGATCATATTCTAAACAAGAATCAACAGGTGGGGAGCGTATGAGTTTCATTGCATCCATAATGGCACTCAATGCCTTGGTGCCAATTTTTTAAGTCATTGCAGTGTTTAGCTTCAAGAGTGGACTGCTGCTAGTGTGACACAAAGCAGCTACACAGATCATAGTGTAGATATAACGGGAAAACCTTAAGCATCAGAGTAAAATCAGCAAAGTGGAACTTGCTGGAATATATGTGCTAGTATTGTCGGTACGGCTAGAAAGGCTTCGGATACCAGCTCTCTTCAAGTGAAGGTGCGATACTATTAATATCAGTGTAACTCTCAAAGGCGACACAACTCCCCGCATTTCCTTGCTATTCTTATAGGATTCAAGTGGGCAGGCCACTACAAATCCTATTCCTATGTTTACAAGATCCTACAAATCAAAGAGGCTCAAAGTGTCCATCACAACCGACCGTATAGACCTCTACACTACAAATGTCCCTGCTCATCTTCAGTACAAGGAACATACTGTACTACTATCATACTCCCTTCGTTCCAAAATATAAGTCTTGGTAGAGATTTCCACTATGGATCACATACAGATGTTTCCAGATACATTTTAGAGTGTAGATTCACTCATTTTTCTCCATATGTAGTCCATGGTGGAATCTATACAAAGACTTGTATTTAGGAACGGAGAGAGTACATATTAAAGAAGAACGGAAGAGGAACATGGTAAAGAAGAGCAAGCGGATTTTGGATAATAAAATGTTGGTTGCGCAGTGCCCACACATGATGAACCAGAGCGCATTAAGAATGCAACTCCCAGCTGTCTCTCGACCATTTTAGACGGTTGGATGAAGATCCTACGTCTCCTAACCCTTCCTCTTCCTCGTCTCTGATTCTTCCCATACAGAACACCGCACGGGCCGCCGGCCGGACCACCGGCCCCCACCATCTATGTTCCTCTGCCACCCCCACCCCCACCGCTGCCCTCGCCCCCAACCCCCACCCGCGTCGAGTTTTCTTCATTCGATGAGGCCCCACAACCACCTGAGCCCCTTCGATCGCACCGGCGAACTCCGGCGAGCTCTGAAAAATCGACTGACCTAATTTTGAAATTTAGTCTACTGTGATTTAACTAGTGTGGAATATAAAAGGGGAAAACCATAAGCATTGGGAGTATAGTGTTGAGTGTGCCATGGCGGATCTGAAGGTGCAAACCAGACAAAGGCAACTTCGCGACCAACACCAGAAATTAGAGTAAAGCAGTGGCGATCTATTTTCTTGCTGCGATAAATAAGTTGAGCAGATACGAAAGAGTATCGCCTCTGGTGCGGCGTCGTGTACCCATCTGTTGAGAATTTAACGATGTTGCGGTAGCGATGGCTGTCGGCGGCGTGAAAGCAGATCTAGGAGGGTAGACGGTGGCAGAGGGGCACCGTGGACGAGACGGTCGTAGGAGCGGCGCTGGCAAGGTGGACGACAGCGGGGATGAAGCGAGAGGACGAGATGCAAGGATCCCGGTCCGAAGCCGTGGATGAGAGAGGTCGATCTCTTGTAATGGACGGCGGCGTCGGGGTATCAGCTCTGGCATGGTGGAGGAGGACGGCGGTGGATGGGGTGGCGAATGGTGGCGGACGAAGGAGGGTGGGGTGGAGGGGGTGTTTTGGCGCCCACGGAGTACAAATGGGGAAAAGAGAGGTAGAGAGGAAGGGGGAACCATGTATTCAGGGCATGCTTGTCTCAAATGCGAGGAAATTTACAAACTTAGCCCCCTGTTTCAAATTTCTACTACATCACAGCAACATTAGTCGGTTGGGGATAGGACGGTAATCTCGCATACACCGAATATTTGCCGATGAGAGTTTGTTTTTGGCGCCCACCGTGTATGAATATGAATCGGGGAGGGAGTCGATTTTGGCCGAGGAAACACTATGTTTTGGCGCCCACCGTGTATGATCCGGGTGAGAGGCGGTTACGTCACGTTTGGGTGAAATTACAAACCTACCCCTATTGAAACCTATAGAAATCCAGCAGATAGGCTTTGCGTGGCAGGGATAGGCAGTAGTGATTTCCATCTCGCAGATTTTGGTTTCGGGCGGTTACTGCGACTTTCCCTGCTTCATTCAAATTTTGCAGAGTGCATGTTTACCGTGCCAACTCAATTCGAATCCCGTTTGTATTCTATTTTTTTCGGGCGGGATCCATTTTCAATTGGAATTACATTCTGTATACATCATTTTTATATATACTTTCAAAAGCACAACAAAGAATTCTGCTCCTTTATATGTATAATATGATTTACAAATACAACGATCTCGAAATCTTAAGGTTGAATTCGAATTTTTTTAACCAAATTATGTTCTACTAAAATGTATGGATCAGTAATATCTACATATTAAATAACATAGATGTGCGTGAATTCATATGAGTATGCATGTTTGATAGATCAATTTTGGTTCGAGTATGGATTACATGTATCATCATCTCGAATTCAAATATTTGAATCCCTTTTTTGTTCACTCCTTTCACGCCCATCTCTCTCGCATGCATGCTCCTTCAGGTAGCTATCACTCTCTTTTCTCCAGCTCACCCGCACGCTCACTTCATGTTTCTCCTGTCCTCGCAAACATGGTCTCTCGACGTCTCCCTTGAGAAGTGTCACACTCTCCCTATCATTATACATTACACGGTTTTCATTATCTCTCACGTCTCTACTGTTCTCTGGTATCACTTGGTACCTAAGCTTTCTTTTTCACTGCCACACACACAGTCTCCACTCATCTTTCACTTTGTCTTTCTCTCTATGGGATTCTCTCATACACCCTACATGTCTCTACATATGACTCATACCACTAAAATTACTCTCTCTCTCTCCTCTAGACACAACATTTGTTGCGGTCTCCTTTTCGTCTCCATCCCAGACTGACATTATTCATTTGTTTACCGATCAGACAACCCTGACTACCATCTCCTCTCTTTCTCTCTCACAGACACACACACACACACAACTCCTGCTTCCACTCCCCTTCCCGACTACTGTCTCTCTCACACTGTCAGGACCCCGATCCTAAATCACACCGATCTAGCATGTAACACATCATATCACTTTGCGGCCTCACGCACGGTATTCCCACGGGTGCCACCTTACCTGGCCCGGGACCGTTTGCGCCTTTTGGCTCACGTATATGATAGTGTCGCTAGCATCCATATGACAAAGAACCTGGGCCGACATGGCTAGTCGTGAACCCAAAGAGGCACTAACCCATGGGGACAGGCATACATGAATCAACCTCGAGCATGTCGGTCAACAGCGTGTGAATCCGGGCTGTAGCACTGGGCTAACAGGACTCCGGTAACCCGGGCTGTAGCAGGCTAGGCAGGACGCCAGATGTCACCGCGTGACATTTCCCCGAAGGGATAGACACAGGAACAAAGTGAAACACAAGCCGGCCAGTCAAGTGTCCTGAGCAGTAGTGCTAGGCTACCAGGACTCCGGTGAACCGGGCTGTAGCGGACTACTATGGCTCATGGAAGCACAAGACTACATTTCCCCATAAGAGAGGCTACCAAGGATAAACAACTAGGTTGTCGGATCCCACACATACCAAGCATTTCAATCATACACACAATATGCTCGATATGTGTAAATACAACATGGCATCACAACATAACTCTACGACTCAAGTATTTATTCATTAGGCTCTGAGGAGCGAGATATTACAAACATGGGTCTCACGACCCAACATTTAGAGCATACAAGTCAAAGCACATGCAGAAGCTTAACATGTCTAAGTACAGACATCTACAAATGAAAAAGGCTAAGAAGCCTGACTATCTACAAGACCCTCCCAAGGTACAAGATCGTAGCTGAGGTAACGAGCTAAACGTCGAAGTCCAAGCGGAACTACTAGCGGGACTGAAGTCTCTCTGCAAAACATAAATTAAGCAAACGTGATTACAAATGTACCCAGCAAGACTTACACAGAGCTAACTACATATGCATCGGTATCAACAAAGGGGGTGGTGGAGTTTAACTGCAGCAGGCCAGCTTTGACTCGGTGGCTATCCTGAACTACGACTGCAAGTAACTCTTTGAGGTGGCACACACGAGTCCACAAATTCACCATACCAATACACCACTATGGATCCGCTCCCGTCTCCCTGCGAGAACGCCATCCATAGCACTCACACTTATCTTGCGCATTTTAAAGTATCCACTTTCGCTTGTCTATGAACTATGCAAGGGGTCCAAGTTTCCATATCCGAGGAATCCGGCTATTCGAATAGATAATGATAACCCTGCAGGGGTGTACTTCTTCACACACGCTCTCGCCACTTATCGCCCTGTACACGTCATGTACCTCGGCAACCTTCAAGCGGAAGCCAGGCGAGGGAGTCAGCCACGACCTGACTAACCAACAAGTCTCTAGTCCAGGTTTATCGCCTATTCGGGTTCCATCCGCAAGGAGATCCGGCCGGGATGTCGCTCACGGCCCCAAACGATTTGTGCAGGGTTCCCAAGCCCACCATCCGGGTGCCACTTGGTACACCGTGCCACTGTGCCTAGTCTGTCCCAAGCCCACCTGTACCGGGTGCCACTTGGTAGACTACTAACACTACCTACAAACACCAGAAACTAGTTGCAACTCCTAGATAGAGATCGAGTTGATTAATAAGCCAAGAGGGGCCGAGTTACCGGAACCCAATGTGTGGTAGTAACTGTTCATGGATCACAAACACAGGACTCAGTTCCTGAGGACGGCTGCAATGAGACAACCCACCATGTACTCCTACATGGCCTCTCACCGCTACCTTTACCAAATCATGTTCACGCACTTAGCTCTCAACGGTTGGACATGTTCACCACGTTCCAATTCATTCCCGATGAATCAGACCAGACTCAACTCTAAGCAGTAGCAGGCATGACAAACAAGCATGAATGAGTAGGCACATCAGGGCTCAAACAACTCCTACTCATGCTAGTGGGTTTCATCTATTTACTGTGGCAATGACAGGTCATGCAGAGGAAAGGGTTCAACTACCGCAACATGTAACAGTTGAATCGGTGTTGCCCTAATGCAGTAAAAGAGAGCAGGAGCGAGAGAGTGGGACTGTATCGGAATGTACAAGGGGGTTTTGCTTGCCTGGCACTTCTGAAGATAGTATAGCTCTTCATCGGTGTCATCGATCACGTCGTCGGAAACAACGTCTACTGAGAGGGGGCAATCACCGGCAAACAAGGAAGAATACATTCAATGCAATGCAACAATATGATGCATGATCATGACATGGCAATATGTTGTGATTTGGGCTAATGCAACAGAAAGTCATTTTAATTGAAGTGGAATTCAAGACTATATATAATTCCAAGTCCAAACCTATTATGAAATTTGCCCTAATCATGTTTCATCCTAAACAGTGAGGTTAACTTGATCAAACATCCATGAAAATGGTACAGACGGATTCCTTGAATTTTTCTGAGAATTTTTCATATATAAATTATTTCATTTGGAGTTACGGTTGATTTTATATGAATTTTTGAAGTTTGCAACATTTTCTGGAATTTCCTATATAAAAGTAAATCCAGAAAATACTTATTGCGTCAGTATAGCGTCACTGTGATGTCACCAGGTCAACGGGGTCAGTCCAGGTCAAACCTGACCAATGGGGCCCACTGGTCAGTGACTCAGGGCCAGTTAGTGTCGCTGACAGGTGGCCCCGGTCAACTGCCACGTCAGCCAGTCAACCCTAACGCGTGGGTCCGCTAGTTTTGTTAGTTAGTCTAGCTTAAAATTAAACAGCGGCTTAATTGGGCAGCAGGGCCCACTGTCATTGTCTAGAGGGTGGGGTTAATTAGTGGGGTTAGCTGCTAATGACAGCCATGTCAGTTGCCGGCGTTTAGCCGCCGGCGACCAAATCCGCGGCGGAGGAAGTCGGGATTTCGTTGCAGGGCCCTATTTGGCGCGCGGGGAGCATCTACGTGAAGCTGGGGGGCTGCCGCGTCGAGTGGTGGTGTTGTTTGAGCTCGGGGTGGTCGGAAAAGACGCCGGCGACAACATTGGCGGCTGCCGGAGCTCGGGCGAGCTCGGGGTCGTCGCTAGGAGGCACGGCAGGAGGTGCGGAGCGGTGCTGCGGGCCCCTGGGCACACGGCGAGTGCAGTGAAGCGCTCGGTTGCGAGCTTGCACGGCCGTCGCCATGACGGCGACATGGCCGGCGGCGAGGAGTGCTCGGGCTCGAAGGGGGCGGTGGCTACGAGGCGTAATCGAGCACGGGAAGTAGGGGGCCAGGTAGAAGAGCTCACGGCGGATCCAGAGAGCTTGTCCGCGGCCTTGGGGAAGCGCAGACGGCGGTGAACGATGGTGGCGATCTTCGGTGGCCGGGTTGAAGAAGACGACGCCGAGGACAAAGCAAGGCTTCCCGGCTCACTTGGCTCGGTGCAGAAGGCGTAGGCGATAGTGGCGGAGCTTGCACGCAACACGGGAAGGCGAGAGGGGGTCGGGAGCGCGGTGGTTCACGGTGGGACTTCCATGGCCGCGTCGGCCGTCGTGGGAGAGAGCGAGGGAGAGGAGGGGAGAGTGAGCTGCGAGAGAGGGGAAGGACTAGGGGGGCTCGGGCGTTTCCAAGCGCGACAGATCGGAGTGGGGAGGAAGCAGGAGGTGGAAGCAGGAGGTGGCTTCGCCTCCTGGGCGTGCGCCACGCCGTCGTCCTCCTGGCAAAGGGAGGAGACGACTGGCGACGGGCCTGGTGGGCTGGGCCAGTGAGCTGGGCTAGCTGGGCTGCCAGGTAAGTGCCCAGGTAAGTCTCTCTCTCTTATTTTTGTTTTCTATTTTCTGTCTGTTTGTTTTGACTTTACTAAAAAATGCCAGAGCATTTTCAAAAATCATGATACTTCTTATGGCCACTGTTTGGATTATTTCCAACAGCAAACATTTCAGTTCATGAATATTTGGACATTTAGAATAATATATAATATTTAAATGCCCAAATGCAAATAAGGTATGATTTAATTTAGAGCCCAAATATGTCATGGAAAAATGTGCATCACCTCTGGTACTGTTTACAGCATTTTCCATAAATGATGAACATTTTTGAAAGCCATTTGGATTTACTGAAAATATTTTAGGTGAACCTAGTGAATTCCTTTGATGCTAGGGATTTAGGCAATCCCCATTTCAAATTTCTTTGGAATTTAAATATGATGGCAAGATGAACAAGCAAAGTCAAGCAAGGGCTGGACTGGGGCTGTGACAGCTCACCCCCACTAAGCAAGAATCTCATCCCGAGATTCAAGCGTAGGGTAAGGTGAAGGGGGAAACACAAGCTAACATAATCTTCACGATCCAGGTTGCACCTCATAAGCTTGTTGATTCGATCACCATCATTGTCTCGATGTCTTGCCCCGAGAACTCCAACTAACATGACAATGAGAGGAAAGGGAAAACTCTAGAAGGATCAATCTTATCGAAGATTGAACAACTCAAGATCAACTCATGGAGCGAGACGCTGAAACAACTCTCGAGCTGAGACACGAAGCATACGTCCAGAGGGATGGAGTGAAACACATGACAAAGGTTCACTAGATAGGCAACAATTCCACACCTAAGAAGGTGGTGAACGGTTGTCAATGTAGCAAGGAGTTGAGTTGCCATGATACCATAACGAGACATCTTAAGGAAGGTGACTCGCAGAAGTATTCCCTTAAGTGGCAAAAAGAATTACTTTTGATGAAAAGATCATTGAAATTCTTTATACCAGCCTAAGGCAATCACAAATGATCGTGTGAACGAATTCGAACGAATGGCATACCCATGCCAGAATGGATGATGTGGACTACCTTGTTGAAGACAACGCAATGGATGACTTTTTCTTATCATCGGAAATGGATGGGACCCATGACAGGACCACTATTGAAGATAATCCTGGACAGCAACTGCTGAGAAGGGCATCCCATGGAGAATTGGCATGATGGGATGCAAGCTGGGAACAAAATGCAAATGTTGGGAATGTTCCAACCATCATGTCTGCCTGAGATTCAGATCTGGTTGGTGTCAGGATATTCCAGACTCATCAAGTCTAGAAAGAAAAATGAAGTTTGCAACACAAATCGACGAGATGACGTTGCGAGATTCTCGGGGAATGAACTACGATAGTAAGCTCCAAAACATGAGCCGGTTCTGCTACAAGCATGTGAACACATTGTCCTAGACAAGCATGGTCACCTGGTAGTCTTACAACGAAACACTACCGAGTTCGGGGGGGGACCATTAACGAGGATATCGAAGTCCTTGCGTAAGTCTAGCTCTTAAGAAGAAACTTCTTCTCCTTGAACAAACCAATCAGTGGCTTAGTGTGATAAGGACACATATGGAGTGGAGGTAATTAATCTACCAAACCATAGAATACTTCGCACATATGCATGACTGATTTGGGATGATTCCAAGGGAAACAAAACAAACCTTCCTCAAATTCATGGTGGCAACTTACACCTAATGCACGTGAATTCGAGGAAGTCACTTCTTCCATCCAGGCATAAGCTTCATGAGCGGAACACGAAAGCATTGCTTACAAAGTTTCCAATACTAACTTAGATGTTCAACATGAATCATGGGGGAGACAACATGCTGCTGATGGGCTCAACAACAACTCATCAGAATTTCCATATCACTGGACTTCCACCATCATGTTAACAATGTGATAGTATTGGTCAGACCAAAAGGTGTAATGGTGTATGCTCGAGGGATCAACCTCAAGTAAGACAACATTACAAACATCGTTGGTTCTGATTTGACTTGACGATAGCCCATACTCAAGTCAAAGTTTTGACAAGATAATAGATCCAACAACTAATCTCGAGGACCAATTGGTGAAGATATCATCTTTGTTCAGTACACACACAAACACAAAGATATCCCTTCAGAAAGAACCAAATTCGGCAAAGCCTTTTATCTTCCAACTCTCCAAGTTGTTGTTTAGCTTAACCAACTAGCTCAGGGGTATCCCACACAGATTCTTGGAGAAGGGGTGGTTTACAAGAAACCAACTTGATCACGAACTCAACATAGCGGTCAGGTGACAACCTGGTAACACTTCCGAGAAGATATCCGGAAAATCACGAACCACCGATATGTTACTAAGCTCGAGAACAATCTTGCTTTTCAGAGCAAGACAATATGATCAGATAAGCAAGGAATGGAATAATCCTCACTCATTGATTGAGGAGTGCACCAGAAATAAGGACTAGGTAGCACGATCAGTCCTAGGATGGTGATTCAATAACCAACACGCTAGGAATGAGAATATTGTCCATTTACTACAAACCAACGAGTTTCCCGGAGTATTGATTTCACACATCACAATTCACTTGTCGGCATTCCGGTTACAACAACACGGAACCGAGGAATGAATAATGATGGCGAGAAGTATCACTATATCAAGAGTTCATAGGAGGTTGTGCAATTCCTATGATATTCCTGACATAAAGAGGGCAATACTTAAGGGTTGAACAGAATCAAAAGCTGGATTAGCACTTTGATCTGCGGAGTACAACTACTTTGACCCAATCCTGGATATGGATGAGGTACTGGAGTTTGTTTCTCCTAGTCATTCCGAAATGGAATGGCTTGACAGATCACATGAATAATAGGCATCGATAACACCAATGCACAACTACTCTTGAATATCAATTGATAGACGGGGGTCAGAATACAACTAAAGAGAGACAACTCAAAGGGGCATATATCTTTCTGAGTTGTGGATGCATAGATTTAGTATGTCAAACAAGTTCAACATATTTCTTCCAGATAATCCATGCAGAAATGTAGGACTGGCAGATTCACAATGCAGAGTGGAGAAATCATCAAGAGCACTCTGGTTGTGATCTTTTGATTCAAAGAACTTCTGCCATAAGCGGTTCATAGTATTTGGAAGAAGGAACTACCACGGACCTCGAGGACTATCGCAAAGGTTACTAATATCTTAAGGGAACTAGCAAATACTAACAACATGAAGTAAGTAGGGTTAATCTCAGGTTCAGAAACCCAGGAGTAGAATACCTACTACTAAGTGGCATCACGGGATGCTTTCGAGATTGATGGCCAGAATCATCACACCGGGAACACAAAACATGGCTAGATTACTAGGTGACTCCCTAAAACACCTAGGGTCATAATACTAACTCCAACATATATGTCGAGGCAATAGAGTACCTCAACTCACCGATTAGTGTGCTTAATCTGGCCCAAAAGGACATCAGGAACGGAAGGAAGGGATTTGCAAATGCATCAGCCTGTTTAGAAACCTGGGATGACTCAGACAGCATAACGGCTGTAAATGCTCAAAAAGATTTGAGACATCCTGCCAAATGGTGGCATAACCACTCAACATCACAATATCAAGGTTCCGAGATCAACTGTCAACACACGAAAATACTAGAAACTGAACTGAGACTTGAATTAAACAATCCTATAAGTCTATGGATTAGTAACACGTGATCCTGATAGAAAGATGAGAAGGCCTAGTTCTTAACCCCGTAGGAAAGATAAGATGACTCGGATCAGAAGGGCATGAGGTATAAGAAGTAAAAAGGCCCTTACGTTCCCATCCACAATCAATTCCCTTACATAACTAAAGAGTTTCTAGACTCAACTTCGACCAGTTTGGCTTGGTAATCCTATAGGCAGTCAGGCTCTGATACCAAAGCTGTCAAGACCCCAATCCTAAATCACACCGATCTAGCATGTAACACATCATATCACTTTGCGGCCTCATGCACGGTATTCCCACGGGTGCCACCTTACCTAGCCCGGGACTGTTTGCGCCTTTTGGCTCACGTATATGATAGTGTCGCTAGCATCCATATGACAAAGAACCTGGGCCGACATGGCTAGTCGTGAACCCAAAGCGGCACTAACCCATGAGGACAGGCATACATGAATCAACCTCGAGCATGTCGGTCAACAGCGTGTGAATCCCGGCTGTAGCACTGGGCTAACAGGACTCCGGTAACCCGGGCTGTAGCAGGCTAGGCAGGACTCCGGATGTCACCGCGTGACATTTCCCCGAAGGGACAGACATAGGAACAAAGTGAAACACATGCCGGCCAGTCAAGTGTCCTGAGAAGTAGTGCTGGGCTAGCAGGACTCCGGTGAACCGGGCTGTAGCGGACTACTATGGCTCATGGAAGCACAAGACTACATTTCCCCATAAGAGAGGCTACCAAGGATAAACAAATAGGTTCTCGGATCCCACACATACCAAGCATTTCAATAATACACACAATATGCTCGATATGTGTAAATACAACATGGCATCACAACATAACTCTACGACTCAAGTATTTATTCATTAGGCTCCGAGGAGCGAGATATTACAAACATGGGTCTCATGACCCAACATTCAGAGCATACAAGTCAAAGCACATGCGGAAGCTTAACATGTCTGAGTACAGACATCTACAAATGAAAAAGGCTGAGAAGCCTGACTATCTACAAGACCCTCCCAAGGTACAAGATCATAGCTGAGGTAACGAGCTAAACGTCGAAGTCCAAACGGAACTACTACCAGGACTGAAGTCTCTCTGCAAAACATAAATTAAGCAAACGTGAGTACAAATGTACCCATCAAGACTTACATCAGAACTAACGACATATGCATCGGTATCAACAAAGGGGGTGGTGGAGTTTAACTGCAGCAGGCCAGTTTTGACTCGGTGGCTATCCTGAACTACGACTGCAAGTAACTCTTTGAGGTGGCGCACACGAGTCCACAAATTCACCATACCAATACACCACTATGGATCCGCTCCCGTCTCCCTGCAAGAACGCCATCCATAGCACTCACACTTATCTTGCGCATTTTAAAGTATCCACTTTCGCTTGTCTATGAACTATGCAAGGGGTCCAAGTTTCCATATCCGAGGAATCCGGCTATTCGAATAGATAATGATAACCCTGCAGGGGTGTACTTCTTCACACACGCTCTCGCCACTTATCGCCCTGTACACGTCATGTACCTCGGCAACCTTCAAGCGGAAGCCAGGCAAGGGAGTCGGCCACGACCTAACTAACCAACAAGTCTCTAGTCCAGGTTTATCGCCTATTCGGGTTCCATCCGCAAGGAGATCCGGCCGGGGTGTCGCTCACGGCCCCAAACGATGTGTGCAGGGTTCCCAATCCCACCATCCGGGTGCCACTTGGTACACTGTGCCACTGTGCCTAGTCTGTCCCAAGCCCACCTGTACCAGGTGCCACTTGGTAGACTACTAACACTACCTACAAACACCAGAAACTAGTTGGAACTCCTGGACAGAGATCGAGTTGATTAATAAGCCGAGAGGGGCCGAGTTACCGGAACCCAATGTGTGGTAGTAACTGTTCATGGATCACAAACACAGGACTCAGTTCCTGAGGACGGCTGCAATGAGACAACCCACCATGTACTCCTACATGGCCTCTCACCGCTACCTTTACCAAATCGTGTTCACGCTCTTAGCTCTCAACGGTTGGACATGTTCACCATGTTCCAATTCATTCCCGATGAATCAGACCAGACTCAACTCTAAGCAGTAGCAAGCATGACAAACAAGCATGGATGAGTAGGCACATCAGGGCTCAAAGAACTCCTACTCCTGCTAGTGGGTTTCATCTATTTACTATGGCAATGACAGGTCATGCAGAGGAAAGGGTTCCACTACCGCAGCATGTAACAGTTGAATCAGTGTTGCCCTAATGCAGTAAAAGAGAGCAGGAGCGAGAGAGTGGGACTGTATCGGAATGAACAAGGGGGTTTTGCTTGCCTGGCACTTCTGAAGATAGTATAGCTCTTCATCGGTGTCATCGATCACGTCGTCAGAAATAACGTCTACTGAGAGGGGGCAATTACCGGTAAACAAGGAAGAATACAATCAATGCAATGCAACAATATGATGCATGATCATGACATGGCAATATGTTGTGATTTGGGCTAATGCAACAGAAAGTCATTTTAATTGAAGTGGAATTCAAAACTATATCAAATTCCAACTCCAAACCTATTATGAAATTTTCCCTAATCATGTTTCATCCTAAACAGTGAGGTTAACTTGCTCAAACATGCATGAAAATGGTACAGATGGATTCCTTGAACTTTTTTGATAATTTTTCATATATAAATTATTTCATTTGGAGTTACGGTTGATTTTATATGAATTTTTGAAGTTTGCAACATTTTCTGGAATTTCCTATATAAAAGTAAATCCGGAAAATACCTATTGTGTTAGCATAGCGTCACTGTGATGTTACCAGGTCAACGGGGTCGGTCCAGGTCAAACCTGACCAATGGGGCCCACTGGTCAGTGACTCAGGGCCAGTTACTCTCGCTGACAGGTGGCCCCGGTCAACTGCCATGTCAGCCAGTCAACCCTGACGCGTGGGTCCGCTAGTTTTGTTAGTTAGTCTAGCTTAAAATTAAACAGCGGCTTAATTGGGCAGCAGGGCCCACTGTCATTGTCTAGAGGGTGGGGTTAATTAGTGGGGTTAGCTGCTAATGACAGCCATGTCAGCTGCCGGCGTTTAGCCGCCGGCGACCAAATCCGCGGCGAAGGAAGTCGGGATTTCGCTGCAGGGCCCTATTTGGCGCGCGGGGAGCATCTACGTGAAGCTGGGGGGCTGCCGCGTCGAGTGGTGGTGTTGTTTGAGCTCGGGGTGGTCGGAAAAGACGCCGGCGATAACGTTGGCGGCTTCCGGAGCTCGGGCGAGCTCGGGGTCGTCGCTAGGAGGCACGGCAGGAGGTGCGGAGCGGTGCTGCGGGCCCCTGGGGACACGGCAAGTGCGGTGAAGCGCTCGGTTGCGAGCTTGCATGGTCGTAGCCACGACGGCGACATGGCCGGCGGTGAGGAGCGCTCGGGCTCGAAGGGGGCAGTGGCTACGAGGCGTAATCGAGCACGGGAAGTAGGGGGCTAGGTAGAGGAGCTCACAGCGGATCCAGAGAGCTGGTCGGCGGCCTTGGGGAAGCGCGGACGGTGGCGAACAACAGTGGCGATCTTCGGTGGCCGGGGTTCAAGAAGACGACGCCGAGGACGAAGCAGGGCTTCCCGGCTCGCTTGGCTTGGTGCAGAAGGTATAGGCGATAGTGGCGGAGCTTCCACGCAACACGGGAAGGCGAGAGGGGGTCGGGGAGCGCGGTGGTTCACGGCGGCGCTTCCATGGCCGCGTCGGCCGTCATGGGAGAGAGCAAGGGAGAGGAGGGGAGAGTGAGCTACGAGAGAGGGGAAGGACCAGGAGGGCTCGGGCGTTTCCAAGCGCGACGGATCGGAGTGGGGAGGAAGCAGGAGGTGGAAGCAGGAGGTGGCTTCGCCTCCTGTGCGTGCGCCACGCCGTCGTCCTCCTAGCAAAGGAAGGAGACGACTGGCGACGGGCCTGGTGGGCTGGGCCAGCGAGCTGGGCTAGCTGGGCTGCCAGGTAAGTGCCCAGGTAAGTCTCTCTCTCTCTCTTATTTCTGATTTCTATTTTTTGTCTGTTTGTTTTGACTTTATTAAAAATGCCCGAGCATTTTCAAAAATCCTGATACTTCTTATGGCCACTGTTTGGATTATTTCCAATAGCAAACATTTCAGTTCATGAATATTTGGACATTTAGAATAATATATAATATTTAAATGCCCAAATGCAAATAAGGTATGATTTAATTTAGAGCCCAAATATGTCATGGAAAAATGTGCATCACCTCTGGTACTGTTTACAGCATTTTCCATAAATGATGAACATTTTTGAAAGCCATTTGGATTTACTGAAAATATTTTAGGTGAACCTAGTGAATTCCTTTGATGCCAGGGGTTTAGGCAATCCCCATTTCAAATTTCTTTGGAATTTAAATATGATGGCATGATGAACAAGCAAAGTCAAGCAAGGGCTAGACTGGGGCTATGACACACACACACAAAACTCTCGCTTTCGCACCCCGAGTCGTATTTCTCTCACAAACATTTATCGACTAGCTAGCCTCCAGATAGGTTTATACACCCGCACACTCGTGCTTCCACCATCGCATACATGTCTCTCTCCCGCTCCTTGTATATATGTAGATTTCTGTTCCCTTCTTGAGACACGCCTGTAAGTGCATCTAGTGCCACCCCTAGTTGGTTTTGGAGTATTGACGACAAACCTAGTTGAGGGACTAATGTGTTTGTGAGAATTGTAGGATAACACAGGTAGAAGTCCCTCATTGATTCAGTTTTCCTACCAGAGATGACCCCTAAAAATGTATGAAGACATTGAAGTCAAAGGTGGTATATGAAGATACTCACATTGAAGACTATGACAAGAGAAGACATCACATGAAGCCTATGGAGCTCGAAGACTTAGATCTTTCGTAGTTCTCTTTCTTCTGTGTTGAGTCATAGGAACCACCGTACTGTTAAGTGGGGTCCAAGAGAACCAGTCAGAATGACTGAAGTGATGCTTAAACAAAACCTATGTCTTCGAGTGAAGACTTTGAGAGCGAATCTTGTCCAGAGTCGGGCAAGTCAGCTTTGCTTGAAGCCCAAGTAAAGTTGCCGTGTGAGTTTGAAATCTGACCGTTGGAACACGTGTCAGTTCCTTAGTGACCCAGGGTCATTTCGGACAAATCAGGTCGGGTTGCCAAGTGGCTATAAATAGCCCACCCCCTACAACCATAAATGGTTGGCTGCTCAGATTCAGAGTACGACTTTTGTCATTTGAGAGCAACCCACCTCGAAGCCTTTGAGAGAGAATTCCTTGCGAGGATAAAGCCCTAACCACCCAGAGCCAAAGAGAATTAGGCATCACTTAAGTCTTCTTGTCTGTGTGATCTGAAGACTTATTACACTTGAGGACTGTGCATCCTCCAGCCGGTTAGGCGTCGCGTTCTGAGCATCCAAGAGACATTGTGGATTGCCGGTGAACGAAGATTGTGAAGGTTTGGGAGTCTACCTTGAAGACCTACCAGAGTGATTGGGCGACATCTGTGTAACCTTAGCTCAAGGGGAATACGGTGAGGACTGGGTGTCCTGAGCTGCGTGTTCAGGACTGGGTGTCCGGGACTGTGTGTCCTAAGGTTTATATACCTAGCCGCCCTAACCAGACGTATAGTTGTCATAGCAACTGGAACTGGTCCAACAAATCATTGTCTTCAGCGAGTCACTGGTTTCATCTTCCCTTCCCTTTACTTACTGTTACTCCTGTGAAGTCATTGTATGTTCGCACTATCTTTTGTCTTCACTGAGTGACTGCGTGTTCTGTGTGGCTTCACAATATCTTCCTACCTGATCCTTACTACATTGCTGCTATTAGTCATTGTGCTTTCACTCTATTGAATACTTGACTATGGCTTGCCTAGTGTAGTCTACCTTCCGCTGCAGGGTAATAGGTTTATTTCTATCGTTTGTCTTCATAACTTCCATGTTTTGAAGACTTTCATAAAAATCGCCTATTCACCCCCCCTCTAGTCGATACAACGCACTTTCAATTGGTATTAGAGCAAGGTGCTCCCTTGTTCTGTGTGATTTGGTTTAACCACCTGGAGTTTTAGCTATGTCGACTGCATGGATAATTAAAGTCTCCGCTGCGTGCCCCGTCTTCGATGGAACTGAATATCCCTACTGGAAGAATAAGATGCGCATGCATCTTGAAGCCATTAATGTCAACCTATGGTATGTCATCAAGAACGGCATTCCCAAGGCTGGAGAAGGTGTCACTGCTGCTGATGTCAAGAAGTTCATTCAACTGGACTCTACTGCCAAGAATATCATCTGTGGTCATCTAACCAAAGGATAGTATGGCTGTGTGAGTGCTTTGGAAACATCTAAGCTGGTCTGGGAATGGCTCTCCAAGGTCAATGAAGGCGTCTCAACCCAGAGAGATCAGAGAATCAGTGTCCTTCGCAACCTCTTCAACTACTTCAAGCGAAATGACAATGAGAATGTCCATCTCACATTTGACCGACTCACTGACATCACAAATGAGCTTCAAGCCCTCGGCGCTACTGAGATCACCAAACATGAAGTCGTCAAGACACTACTGAGATCACTTGATAGTTCGTTTGACACCCTAGCCCTGATGATTCAAGAACGTCCTGATTTCAAGACACTCGATCCGTCTGACATACTTGAGAGGCTCAACACACATGAGTTTCAGCTTTCTGAGAAAAGAGATATCTACGGTCCAAACTATGGGCGAACTCGTGCTTTGAAGGAAAAAGCTGTCTCCTCATCTGAAGAAGAATCTGACAGCAGTTCGGATGATCCTGAAGACATTGGAAGGGAACTTGCTATGCTTGTGAAGAAGTTCCAAAAATTCACCAAGAAGAAAGGTTTCAGAAAGTCTTCTCGATCAAGCTCAAGGAATGATGAAGCTTCTGCTCACGACTACAAGAAGAAAACATGTCACAAGTGCAAGAAACCTGGCCACTTCATCTCTGAGTGTCCACAGTGGGACAATGAGAACAAAAAGAAGAAGAAGAAGAGCAAGGAATATGACTCTGACGACAAGAAGAAGAAGAAATACTCAAAGTCTTCTTCCAAGTCTTCCTCAAAGTCTTCATCACACAAGAAGAGCTCATCTGGCAAGGCATGTGCGTTTGTTGGCAAGGAAATGGATTCAGAGGAGGAGTCCGCTTCTGAGGAGGCGGAGGTGGAGTCTGAGGAGGAGTCTGATTCAGGCGTCGCAAGTCTAGCTACAGCATACGTTGCCAAGTCCATCTTCAACACTGAAGACAATGACTTCATCACCGACACCGATGCAAATGACAAGGACTACTCCGCTTCTACCTACTGCTTCATGGCACGCGGTGCCAAGGTAAACACATGCACTACTCACTATCAAACATCTAGTGACGATGACTCTGATTGTGGTTCAAAACCCAGCTACAAAACACTTGCTAAAATTGCAACTGAACAATAGAAAGCTATGGAACATATTCAAAAACTGTTAGACAGAAGCGATGATCTGTTAGGTGCTGAAATGACACGATCTGAATCCTTAATTGAAGACATAAAAAATCTTCACGTTAAGTATGAGGAACTTGAAAGTCGTCATGAAACTCTCTCAACAACTCATGAAAAGCTTTCCTATGATTATCTTCAAAGGAAGCAAGATCTTGAGAAATTGAGAGCGGCTCATGAAGATCTTCAAAAGGAAAACGAGTCACTTCGCGCCGAACAGATCAGCTCCGCTCAGGAAGGATTTGAACCACCATGTCTTAAATGCATTGAGCGTGATAATGCTACTACTGTTGCTGAATGTTCTACTGCTGCTATTGTTGCAATATCTTCAACTATTGATGTGGGAACTAACCCCTCTGCTGAGGATTCCACTGCTATTGCTAATGAGAATGCTAGGTTGAAGACATTGCTTGAAACAGGGATGTACAAAAGTCTTAAAGGGCATCAGACACTATGTGATGTCCTCAAAAAGCAGATTTCGAACCGAAACCCGAGGAAAGAGGGTGTTGGGTTCGTAAGGAAAATGAATGCTGATGGCTCTTACTGGAAACCTGAGCAGTACCCCAAAACCACATGGGTTGCTGCAAAGGAATTTTCAGCAGATCCATCCACTCTATCTGGGTTCACTTGTGCTAACCCCATTGTCATTGATGAATCCTTTGATGCAAACTATAAACTGTTTAAGAATCAGAATGGTGAAGTGTTTGCCAGCTACATTGGTACTAACTGCAGGAATGGACCGCCTATGAAGAAGATCTGGGTTCCGAAAAGGTGTCTAGAGAATCTTCCTGTGAATGTCATCATGACACCTCACGTGAAGAAGACAAACCTCAGACCGAAGGCTTCATACGGTCCAAAGGCTTCATACAGACAGAGGACTCACCTGAGTCACACTAACACAAATGTTTTGCAGGGAAACCATACTCAGGCATATGAATATGAGATCGGTTCATCAAACCTCCATGTTCATAAGACCAAGAACTATTCTGCTTATTTTTATGAGTACTATTGTCCGCCTGCAAGACTGTTTGCTAGGGCTCCAAAGCCAAAGTTCTCAGATGCTGCACTTAGACTTATTGCTTCTAAGCCACCCTTGAAGATGTGGGTGGCTAAGAAAGCTTAACTCTCTTTTGCAGGGAAAGGTCTCCAGCAGAAAACCAAAATCGTCTGACGCTATTGCTGGGGACCTTAAACATCTTGTAGGGCGCAAGATCAAATGCCCGAATGGTCTTACTATGTACTTCGTTCCTGAATCGCTTGCTACTCTCCCTATTAGTCCTAATCTGGATCTAAGCTTTCATAACCCACTGGTTCGTCAAATGTTTTTGCTTCACAATGCTCTTCGTGAAGCCTATCCCCCTAATTGCACTGTAGGGTACGACACTAGCGTCTTCAGAATGGATTATTGATAGTGGGTGTACAAATCACATGACTGGCAAAAGAAGCCTTCTTATGGACTCAACCTTACGTCCATCCGACAAGAGCCACATCACATTTGCTGACACTGGTAAAAGTAAGGTATCGGGTCTAGGTAGAGTTGCAATCTCAAGGGATCAACACATGGATAAAGTCATGCTTGTTGAATCCCTTGGCTTCAACTTAATGTCTGTCTCAATGCTTTGCGATTTAAACATGATCGTAATATTTGGAAAATATCGTTGCCTTGTTCTAATGGAATCTGACAAGTCTCTAGTATTTGAAGGGTATCGAAAAGATGATTTGTACGTGGTAGATTTCTCAGCAGGACCACAGCTTGCCGTATGTCTTCTAGCAAAAGCTTCAGAATGCTGGCTCTGGCATCGGAGGCTTGGGCATGCTGGCATGAGGAGCCTCCACACCCTGGCAAAGAAGAAGCATGTCATAGGCATCGAGGGCGTCAAGTTCAAGAAAGATCACTTATGTGGTGCCTGTGAGGCAGGAAAGATGACGAGGGCCAAACATCCCTCGAAGACAATCATGACCACTACTCGACCCTTCGAACTGCTTCACATGGATCTTTTCGGTCCCACTCATTACTCAACTCTTACTACTACTACTTGTCTCTATGGCTTTGTCATTGTTGATGATTATTCTAGATATACTTGGGTGCACATAATCCTTTACAAGACTGAAGTGCGGGATGTCTTCAGACGCTTCGCCAATCGAGCAATGAACAACTATGGCGCCAAGATAAAGCATATCAGAAGTGACAATGGCACTGAATTCAAGAACACTGGCCTTGATACATATCTTGATACCTTGGGCATCACACATGAATTCTCAGCCCCGTACACGCCACAGCAGAATGGGGTCGTCGAATGCAAGAACAGAACACTCATTGAGATGGCCAGAACGATGCTAGATGAATACAAGACTCCAAGAAAATTCTGGCCCGAAGCCATTGATACTGCATGCCATACAATCAATCGTGTTTATCTTCACAAGCTTCTGAACAAGACATCTTATGAGCTCCTTACTGGCAAGAAGCCAAATGTCAGTTACTTCAGAGTATTTGGCGACAGGTGCTGGATCAAGGACCCACATCACACCTCAAAGTTTGCACCAAAAGCACATGAGGGTTTTATGCTTGGATATGGAAAGGATTCGCACTCCTACAGAGTCTTCAATCTCTTTCATTACAAAGTGGTTGAAACTGTGGATGTGCGGTTCGATGAGACCAACGGTTCACAAAGAGAGCAACTGCCAAATGTGCTAGATGAAGTTCCATCCAGTGAGTCAATCAAGCTAATGGGAACTAGAGAAATTATACCTTCTGAAGCTCATCCTGAAGAAGAACTTATCATCTCAGCACCTGATCAACATGAAGACAATGCTCAGCCTGAAGACATTCCTTCTAACAACGACAATGATCAGCAAGAGCAAAATCTTCGCCCTGTACATCCTCGCGTTGCCAATGAAGTGCAGATTGAAAGAATAATTGATAGCATCAATGCACCCGGTCCACTCACTCGTTCAAGGGCAACTCAGCTAGCAAATTTCTGTGGGCACTTCGCATTCGTCTCAATAACAGAACCCAAGAAAGTTGAAGAAGCCTTCATGGAACCTGAATGGATTCAAGCTATGCAAGACGAGCTTCAACAGTTTGAGCTGAATAATGTATGGGAACTAGTCAAGTGTCCCGGTCCTCGGAAGCACAGCATAATAGGCACCAAATGGATATACCGCAACAAGCAAGATGAGCATGGTCAAGTTGTCAGAAACAAAGCTCGTCTCGTTGCTCAAGGATATACTCAAGTGGAAGGCATTGACTTCGATGAAACATTTGCTCCTGTGGCTAGACTTGAAGACATACGCATACTGCTGGCCTATGCAAATCATCACAACATACTTCTTTATAAAATGGATGTGAAGAGCGCCTTCCTCAATGGCAAGATTGAAGAAGAAGTGTATGTTGCACAACCTCCTGGCTTTGAAGATCCAAAACATCCTGACATGGTATACAAGCTCAACAAGGCACTGTATGGCCTCAAACAAGCCCCTCGGGCCTGGTATGACACACTCAAATACTTCCTGAAGAGCAAAGGCTTCATACCTGGTTCTCTCGACCCCACTCTCTTCACGAAGACATATGATGGTGAACTGTTTGTGTGCCAAATATATGTGGATGACATTATCTTCGGCTGCACCAATCAGAAGTACAGTGAAGAGTTTGGATATATGATGCAAGAGCAATATCAAATGTCTATGATGGGAGAGCTGAAGTTCTTTCTCGGTCTTCAAATACGACAGCAACACAACGGCATCTTCATATCTCAAGAGAAGTATCTCAAAGATTGCCTGAAGAAGTTTGGTATGCAAGACTGCAAAGGCTTCACGACGCCAATGCCAGCCAAGCATCATCTGGGTCCTGACGACAATGGTATAGAGTTTGATCAAAAGGTATACCGCTCCATGATTGGTTCTTTACTTTATCTATGTGCATCTAGGCCAGATATTATGCTTAGTGTTTGCATGTGTGCTCGATTCCAAGCGGCACCAAAGGAGTCGCATCACTTAGCTGTGAAGCGAATTCTTCGATATTTGGCTCACACCCCAACTCTAGGATTATGGTATCCAAAGGGCTCAGAGTTTGATCTGGTTGGATTCTCGGATGCTGATTATGCTGGTGACAAAGTTGATCGCAAGTCTACATCAGGCACATGTCACTTTCTGGGACGATCACTTGTATGTTGGTCTTCAAAGAAGCAGAACTGTGTATCTCTCTCCACTACTGAATCTGAATACATTGGTGCTGGATCTTGCTGCGCTCAGCTTCTGTGGATGAAGCAAACGCTCAAGGACTATGGCATTCATCTGAAGCAAGTGCCACTCTACCGCGACAACGAAAGCGCCATCAAGATTTCCAACAACCCAGTTCAGCACTCGAAGACAAAGCACATTGAAATTCGTCATCACTTTCTCAGAGATCATGTTGTGAAGGAAGATATTGATATCATACACGTCAACACTGAAGAGCAATTGGCAGATATCTTCACCAAGCCCTTGGATGAGAAGAGATTTTGCAAGTTACGGTGTGAGCTAAATATCCTGGAATCCTCAAATGTCCTATGATCAGGCACACATCCTAACCCTTATGCATATTGATGACTTAGATGTGCAACACACGAGGTAAAGTATATCTTCAATCAATGAAGACATACATTCTAAGTGTGAATACATTAATGTGGAATTTGACTTCGGAGCGCCATGATAATTGTGCGCCGTGTCTGGGTGTAATACTTCCTATACGGTGGGTAACGCCACCACCAAATGTTCTATTTTGAAGTGTTTCACTCATGGCGTTACATTGCTATGTCTTCACATTTGGTTTGGGTTCAATCTCAACATGTCTTCATGATTATCTTCACTATGTTGATTATATATATATATACTAGTGTCCTGTCCTCTATAGCATTCACTTATAGCTATGTCTTCTTGTTGAATCTTTTGAATAAGTGAATGTGATCGGACCCAAACCTCTCTATGCTATCTATCTCAAACTCTATCTCTCCAAATCATATGCATTCTATTGAAACTGTCGAATGTCTTCTTTGCGTCCTTGTCAGCAGAAGATACAAAGACAAACCTTAAGTCCACTTTTAATGCTCATTCCTCCACATGAAACCCGGAGAAGTAGGAATGACCACCCGACAATCCAGGCGTGCGTGGGACGTGGAACAAACCCCAAAATTCTACATGATGGCCATGTGTTCCTCAGACGCGAATCGCTAGGGGCACCTGTGTAATAACGCAGTGTCGCCCCTGTACCTATAAATACACACTTCACGGCGGTCATTATCTCTTCTTCCACTCTCGCACGAACCCTAGCGCCACCGCTAGCCCTCAACGACGTCGGCGACGAAGCGCTTCACTGCCGCAACCTCTCCAACGCCGTCTTCACGCCGACCACAGACATCGTCCTCTCCGCCGTCACCGTAGGTGTCCTCCGTCGCCAAGTTAGGGCACGGAAGATTGAACTGCTCGGCCTCATCTTCCACTCCGTCTAGTAGTTCTTAGTGTGGTAAATAAAACTTCCTTTTTATGGCACTGTTGATCCTATGGCTTTGTCACTTTCTACCACAAGCAGTTTCTATTCACACAAGTTAGATCTCTCTCATACTGCATCTCATAACATGCCTAGTATATTCACTTATGCTTCACAAAGTAGTTAGATTCCTCACTTGTACTGATCTCTGGATTCGTACAAATCTGGAACCAACTCCTTATCTATCAGTGAATGTCTTCGCACGATGAGGTCAATGTCTTCTAAACTAATTTATATTCAAAATCTTCTGAGAATGCATATGACCTCTTCCCCTTCCCTCGCACCTTAATGTTGTCACAGGTACATGTCCGTGGGAGAATCCCTTGGTTCTCATAGTCTGCATTCATTTGCAGAATTCTTACAGCATCATATAAATTCTCCCGAAGCAAGTTCCTGTTTGTCCAGCAAGCGAAAAGCTTTGAAGACTTTGAACATGTTGAAGCCTTTCAGTTTAAAGTTCATGGCTTCAAAGAAATCAGCAAGGAAGGGTGGCAGAAAGCGTCGTGGAGAAACATCTAGAGATCTGCCAGATGACCTCTCAGAACTGTACAAGACAGATCCTGAAGAGGATTACAATCAGCACAAGACCCGAATCCAATGGATTCGAAGATATTGGGCAGAACAATGGTTCAAATACCGATTTGTAACCCAGGAATATGCTGAGAAAAATGCCATCAAGAGACCGTGGGGAGACATCCTATACAAGAATCTTCAACCCAGGTCCAGAGATGAAGCCATTGAACAAGGCTTCTATCCCTGCATGGTCCGTGGGCCACAGCCTGTTGATGCACACCCATCGTCACTACTATGGTGTCGTGACGACATTCTGTTCAAGCGCAACTTCCAGTTTGCCCAGAACTCAGCGAAGCAAAACAAGAAGACATTGGGACTAGACTTCAACCCTGGTCCCTCAGCTCCAAGGGCTGATGGCACACGAGATGCAGAACCCAATGTCGTCGGTCCATTCTACAACCTTAAAGGCCTCATCACCCATATCTTGGTTCAAGGGACTGCAGTGAATGAGCCTGCAGCCGACGCTGAATCAGATGAAGCGCCTGCAGCGCCGAAGCCAAAGAAGTTGAAGAAGCCTAAAGCTTCAAAGCCTGCCCCTTCACCAAAAATCTCACAGGCGAAGCCACTGGCAACTGCACCTCCTGAAGACAGTGTGCAGTCCGAAGATTTATCACGCATCTCCATGCCCCAGAAGGTCAAGATGCCTCTGCCACACACCGGCCAAGAGCTAACAGCTGCTGCCATTCTGTGCAATGATGCCATTGATCTGTCAAGTGATGAAGATCTTGCAGATGACGCTCTTGAGCAACTCGTCAAGAGCAAAGAAGAAGCAGAAATCTTCAATGATCTGCCTCTCTTTGATGTAATAGTCATTCACAACTTCATTGATGAATGGTTTGACACGCCAAACATCAGCTTCAACGATCTCCAACTACCCATTGGCCTCAGTGTCGCCTTCCATGGCGCCATTGCTTCAGAGTTAGCTATCGCCCAGCGCATTGTTGAACTGAAGCAGAAGATTGACTTTGAGAAATCTCAGTTCAAGAAGCATATGGCCAAGCTCAGCATGCAAGACGTGAAGAATTTCAAGGTTATGCTGCACGAGCTCAAGGAAGCCTTTCTAAAGAAACATGCAGAAGCTCAGGGTTCTCGTGAGCGCATGAAGGTCCTGGCTGATAGGTGTGTGCAAGCCTACATGAGGCTGAGAAGCGCAAGGCCCTTGGGCGTCCTGGCATCGACCTCAGGATGGCTGCCAAGAAGCAGAAGAAGCCCTCTATGGCAGAACCTGAAGCACCAAGGCAGGAGGCAGATCCCCTTATCTTCCCAACTAGCATGACTGGCCCGAAGCCAAAGGCCAGGTCAACCGCTTCAGAACTAAAGAAGACCAGGACTGCTGAGGCTGAAGCAAGGAAGAGAAAACATCCTGAAGCCTCTGCTACTGCCCCCGCCAAGAAGAAAAGAATGACCAAGAAGGAACGGGCTGCTCCCATAGAGCCCTTGATTGTTGAACCCATTTTCATGGTTCACCCCGACGCCGATCCACAAGAACGTCAACTGACTATCCATGAGCCTGCTTCCACAGAGGCTCATGAAGCTGAAGACTTTACAGCGGCTGATCCCCTCGCTGCTGAGGACATTGGTCACCATGACCATGTTGAAGATGATGCAGCCCTTCCTCAGCTAGAGCACCAACAGGTATCATTGCCTGTGCTCACACACAGTGAACTCATCAGCACAGGATGCTTTGTGGGCAGATCGCCCACAAGAGGAAGAAGACTCTGAGGCCCATCCAACACAAACTCCACAGGCGTCGCCCGCGTTGCGCAGGCTTCGCAAAGGTCCAAGGCCTCAAGTCTCTGCGTCTGAAGCTAAAACTGCTGAAGATATTCCGGCTGCATCAGCCGATGAAGAAGAAGTACCACAAGGTGCTACTCCCCTGTCCCACCAAGAAGCAGTTCTCGAGTAGAACGTGATTGTAAGCGACCCTCCAGCTCGTCAAGTGGAGGTTGAAAATCTTGCGGCTGCCACCACCAACACCACTGAAGCCACTAACGATGTCATGGCTGAAGCAAATGTGGAGCCCTCACCAACAAAAGCACCAAAAGTTAGCGAAGCCACTGATCCCGCTGCTTCTGTTCCTGCGTCTGCTGCCGGTCCCCAATTCGACTATCATGTTGAGCACAGGCCTCAGGTACAAAAGCCAATCCCAAGATTGCCAAGGTTCCTAGGTCCTGCATCAGCACCTGGCTCCTTCAATATCAATGGCTTCAGAGAAGACAACACATTCTTCAACAGCTCCAGGAACCCCTACTCCAGGGAAAGAATATCATCTAATCGTTTCTGGAGTTATCCGCAGCGAAGCTATTACTCATGTGTTCTTTACAACCAAGGTCGCATCTTCCCACACAAGCACCTTGACATTGAAGCAATAGCTGGTCTGCCTTGTCTGGAAGAAGCTCTGGATTGCTTCAAAGAGGTTGGACTGCTGCCGTTCGTCACTGACCAAGAGCATTGGAATGAAGAGTTGATGCTCCAATTCTATGCCACACTTCACATCCGCGGGTATAGCAGAGATCCGAAGACTTGGGTCCTGGAGTGGATGACAGGAAACGTTCATCACGAAGCCAAAGCCTTTGACATCATTGAGCTCACTGGTTTTCCCACTCCTGGCGATCTCGACGAGCATGGCTGTCAGCTTCATAGTGAAGCTATTGAGAGCATCTTTCAGAAGACTGAACCTAATATGAGTCAGATGCTCAGTATGATGAAGCCATTGCCCCAAGATGCTTCTTATCCCACGGAGTTCTTCGTTGAAGACCTTGAGTATCTTCCAAGAACCATTTATCACATCATAAGGCGAACTCTCTGGCCAATCAAAGGACATTCTCCCCATGCCAAGCTGGAAGGTGCAATGAAGACTTTGGTCTTCTACATTCTTCATGGAAAATGCTTCAATACACAGGATTTCTTCATTCGCCAACTTGCTGCATCTGGCTCTGATCTGTTTGGTTTGAAGTTCTACGCCCCTTGGGTGATGCGGCTGATCAAACTTCACTCCGCTATCTCATATCAGCCCTCGGCCCGCAACCATCGGATCTTTTTGCCTGATGTGGATATGTTTATTGAAGCCATCTATCCTGAGCCTGCCAAGGAACCTCTCAGTCTTCAGAATGCAGAGCATCAAAGTTTCACTCAGAACATTGAAGGCGTTGAAGCCATAACTCGTGTGTATCCTTTGGCTGGCACTACACGTGCACCGCATCCTGCTCTCACTGAAGCCACTGACAGTACAACTGCTCCACGACCCAAGAAGCGCACTCGTGTTCTCAACGACTGGGAGCTTCTTGTGGCTCTTCATCAGAAACAGGATAGGCATCATGACTGGCTGAAGCGTCAGATGCAAAGCCTCTTGGTGGATGTTAATCGCATTCGCAATCTTGCCACCAAGAATGCTTTTGTTGCCCATGAAACCTCTCGCCGCACATGGAAAGGGCTAACACTGATGTGTTCTGAAGATGATCTTCAAGAGGATGGCTTCACTGAGCAACTCAAGTTTGACTCCACACCTCCTCGAAGGGCAGTGCTGCGACGAACTCCATCCCTTGAAGACTCTGAGTTCTCTTCCTCTGCTGCAACTGTGAATGCCAGAGTAATCGAGGATGAAGACGATGCTACTTCACCGCCACCTCCTTCAGCATGCTTCGACTCTGCTCCAAGCTCTTCAGCACCGCCAAACACAACCAATGACCCTGCTGCTTCACCTACTCCTCATGGGAATGAGTAGATGCTCTATGTCTTCAAACCTTTTTGGTCCTTACTGACAAAAGGGGGAGAAGCATATGAGGTTGATAGTCTTCAAGCGGGTCCATATGGGCGGGTGCTTTATATTTTGCTTCGTGCTTACAACTCTCACTATGCTACATTTGGTTCTTTGAGTTGTAACACTTAAACTCGATGGTCGTCTGCTACTTATTTGCCACCTTGTGTTGCGATGATAAATTCCGCATGTGCGACGATAAATTCCGCACTTAGATCATTCTGCAGACGTCCATTTTCCATTATGCATGTCATTATCTTCATATACTTTCACATGCATAGTGGATTGTCATCATAAGTTGAAGTGGATCTCCACAAGTACAACCTGCCATGTGCATTTGCATTCCAAAAACAAATTACTTATATGCACATCTTCAGGGGGAGCCCTTGCAACTTATGAAGACAATTCCTTATCCTTTACAATTTCACAGATTATATTCCCCGTTGAAAACTTCAACTAGTTTGTCATAAATCGCCAAAAAGGGGGAGATTGTAAGTGCATCTAGTGCCACCCCTAGTTGGTTTTGGAGTATTGACGACAAACCTAGTTGAGGGACTAATGTGTTTGTGAGAATTGCAGGATAACACAGGTAGAAGTCCCTCATTGATTCAGTTTTCCTACGAGAGATGACCCCTAAAAATGTATGATGACATTGAAGTCAAATGTGGTATATGAAGATATTCACATTGAAGACTATGATAAGATAAGACACCACATGAAGCCTATGGAGCTCGAAGACTTAGATCTTTCGTAGTTCTCTTTCTTCTGTCTTGAGTCATAGGAACCACCGTACTGTTAAGTGGGGTCCAAGAGAACCAGTCAGAATGACTGAAGTGATGCTTAAACAAAACCTATGTCTTCGAGTGAAGACTTTGAGAGCGAATCTTGTCCAGAGTCGGGCAAGTCAGCTTTGCTTGAAGCCCAAGTAAAGTTGCCGTGTGAGTTTGAAATCTGACCGTTGGAACACGTGTCAGTTCCTTAGTGACCCAAGGTCATTTCGGACAAATCAGGTCGGGTTGCCAAGTGGCTATAAATAGCCCACCCCCTACAACCATAAACGGTTGGCTGCTCAGATTCGGAGTATGGATTTTGTCGTTTGAGAGCAACCCACCTCGAAGCCTTTGAGATAGAATTCTTTGCAAGGATAAATCCCTAACCACCCATAGCCAAAGAGAATTAGGCATCACTTAAGTCTTCTTGTCTGTGTGATCTGATGACTTATTACACTTGAGGACTGTGCATCCTCCAGCCGGTTAGGCGTCGCGTTCTGAGCATCCAAGAGACATTGTGGACTGCCGGTGAACGAAGTCTGTGAAGGTTTGGGAGTCTACCTTGAAGACTTACCAGAGTGATTGGGCGAGGTCTGTGTGACCTTAGCTCAAGGGGAATACGGTGAGGACTGGGTGTCCTGAGCTGCGTGTTCAGGACTGGGTGTCCGGGACTGTGTGTCCTAAGGTTTAAATACCTAGCCGCCCTAACCTGAAATACAGTTGTCACAGCAACTGGAACTGGTCCAACAAATCATTGTCTTCAGCAAGTCATTGGTTTCATCTTCCCTTCCCTTTACTTACTATTACTCCTTGTGAAGTCATTGTATGTTCGAACTATCTTTTGTCTTCATTGAGTGACTGCATGTTCTGTGTGGCTTCACAATATCTTCCTACCTGATCCTTACTACATTGCTGCTAGTAGTCATTGTGCTTTCACTCTATTGAATACTTGACTATGGCTTGCCTAGTGTAGTCTACCTTCTGCTGCAGGGTAATAGGTTTATTTCTATCGTTTGTCTTCATAACTTCCACGTTTTGAAGACTTTCATAAAAATTGCCTATTCACCCCCCCTCTAGTCGATATAACGCACTTTCAACGCCCTCTCGATCATGCACACACACACTATCGCCTCATTTTAAGCTGATACCTATTGCACACACACTCCTTGTGTCTTTGTCACACATGCACTCCGCCCTCCTCCACTCTCTCTCTCTCACACACACACATGGGCTTTTTGCAACAACTAGCAAGTTGCCCATGTGTTGCACGGAACATCAAGATGCATTTGTATGAGTAGTTTATCTTGTGGGGGAAAAGGATGAACGAGGGAAGGCCTTATTTGCAAATGTGGAGAGGGGTGTGGCTATCTTTTTGCAAAATTGCCATAGTTTCCTTCCTATCCGTCAGATATAGATCGAACGGCCTATATTGCAGGATGGCAGGCACATGATCATCACCGACAATGCTTTTTATAAGAGTAGGGACAAAAAATAGAGTTGGTGATGATGGTGGGCCTGCCATCCTGCAATGTAGGTCGTCCGATTTATATCTGACGGATAGGAAGGAAAATATGGCAATTTACCCGCACTCTTCACCACATTTGCAGATAAGGCCTTCCCTCGTTCATCCTTTTCTCCCACAAGATCTTGATGTTCCGTGCAACGCACGGGCATCTTGCTAGTAAGAGTAGAAATTAGACATATACCACTTATTGAATCTTGAAACCAACAACATTCCTCCCTTATCTCATCAAAACCACCAAAGGAATATATTTTGAGTGAAACATAACATATTTTTAGTGATATACATATTTCAAAACTAGACTTTTTTTCTATCAAATCGGTGAATATGTATTAATCTACTTTGATCGTGTGGCAACGCATTGGCACATTGCTAGTAGTTATTATAATTTTTTGGACACTAGACAAACGGTGGAGTACATATACGAAGAGAAGAGGCGCACGCACGCAGTCGGCCTCTCGCTGTCTCGCACACATGAGTGTTACATAAAGGCGACATTAACAAATAAACCCTAAAACCCTAGGTGCACGACTGCTGCATTTGCGGGTACCGGGTACATGGTGGAGCACCTTTGTAGGAATAGTCAGCTCACGTGATAATTTGATACGTAGGAGTTGATGGTCGGGACCACAGGTGAGCGACTTGGAGTGCGGTGGCTTGCCAGTTGCCACAGATCGAGTAGCCACGTTTAAAATATCGTTTTTAGCGGGGTTAAGAGTTCCGATTTTCAATGGCGCGTTATAAGTAGTAAGTAGTTTTTACAACGATTGGTATGGAGCGAAAATGGAATTCATAGTACTACATACCTCCTTGGCGTATGGTTGTATGGTTTTTTTGTGATGGAGGTTGTATGGGTTTATGTTGCGAGATGTTGAACCTGGTAGTTCTAGGGCAAATACTATGGTTTAGATTTAGATGCTGGTTTTCAGTAATGAAAATCGGAAGGGGAAACCCTTCTTTGATTAAAAAAACTACTACCTCCATTCTGGTTTACTAGTCCCCATCGTACTTTGGGTCAAAGTTTGTCCATGAATTTTACTTGTAAAATGTGAATGGAAAACGAGATTTTGTTATACCCAAACAAAAAAGGACTGGAGGGAGCGATTGCTCTGACACGGATGCGACCTCTCATAGCGCAGGCATTGAACCGGCACGCCGGCCAAGAGGGCCGCACTCGTTGCAGGCCCGACTGAGCACGCCTCCTCGCCGCGTGCAACCAGCTTAAGACTGCCCCGCCTGCCTTCATTGAATCCGCACGTGTGCCGGCAACACGTCCTTCCGCGAACCGGCAGACATTTTAGAACACAAAAAATGACAAAAATATAATTAATTTATGCATGGTCTTGACTTGTTGTGCTCGCACTAGTAGCAGGAACTAGTAGAGGATTTTCTTTATTTATAACTCTCCTCACATTTTTTTGGCTTTGAAGTGAATCATGGTTGTGGACATTATGTATGAATGTGCAGATATCTGTGAACATGAGTTTGATGTGGAAGTTGAACTTGGAATGTCGGGCTTGCGCGTGAACTATACCATGTCCAATGCTTCGTCTGTTATTATTTGGAAAGTAATTGATGTTATTACATGACCCAAGAAAACATTTTGTGCCACATCAGTAGATGCACGGACATCACAACAGGCATGCTGACTGGATAAACATTTGAACCTAGCTATTATGAAGGAAAATTTATATTGACAACAGTTTTAGATAGCAGGAGATGCCTAGCCTGCTCTGCCTCTGCTAGCTTATTTCTGGCTTCTTCCATCTCTTCTTTGGCTTGGGTGAAGAGACCATCTGATTGCTCTTTTCGCTTCTTCAGGAACTCAGCTACATTCTCAAGGGCTGCTGCACGCTTTCTTTCAGCCTTTACTAATGCCACGAGGACACGAATAGCTGACGACTCCACCTGGCTTGTGTGTAATCCAGCATCATCTGGGAATTTGCACCTTGTGTCTAATCTAGCATCATTAGGGAACTGGCACCTTGTGTGTAATCCAGCCTCATTTTGGAAACATGATCTCGAGGTTGACCATACTTCCCTCCTCACAGGAACTGCATCCTGACATGAAGTTACTTCTTTTTTAGATCAATACTCAGAGCAACCTAGATCCATTTATTAGAATCCAGATAAACAAAACTCGGAGAAGTGAATTCAAAAGGAAAATAAAAATAAAAACAGACTACAAGGTGAGAACACCCACTTCCTACATCAAGCTAAAAACGAAAGCATTAGGATGATTAAGACTCTTCTTATTACACATCGAAGAACACCACGCTAAGAGAAATAGAAACTACAACATATACACATAGAAGAACACGAGGCTACACGAAAGTAATTGAAAGGGTGTTACTTACCAAAGCTCGTTTTACAGGTTCGCTGCAGCTCCTCTTTTACTTTCCACGCTCCTTGAAGATGTCCCGAATATCCCGTGTTTGGTCTTCATTGCTCCTCTGCATGTTCGCACTCATGGTTTTAAAATCTCAACATGGCAAGAAAAATATAGTACTAGTAATACTCACGCATCTTGTGGGTAACATTAAAGCACTCGTCTGCCATGTTAGAGCATCTCCAACAGAATCGCAACGCGTGGCGCTTTAAAAAAGCGTTTATAGTGCTGAGATCGAGAAGTAGATACTAGAGAGTAGAGGATAGTTCTCAGCATAGATAGATAAAAAAAGATAATTCAACTACTCCTCGTCGTCCGACTCCACCTCGGTGATGTCCTCCTCCACGTCTGACTATAGGCGTGAAGATACCGATCGTCATTGGATTCCCAGGGCGACATTGCTCCTAGCCTCATGTTGAATTGAGCGTCCGCTTTTCGCCTACGCTTGTGCTCGCGATAGGTGGCTCGCTCCGCCCTCCTCTTATCCCTCCCCGCCCTCCTTTGCACGTAGAACTCACGCTCATTGATGATGTCCTGCTGGAAGTGTTGGCGCCACAGCGCCATGGCTTCCTCATCCATCTCGGCGATGCCGAGACGATGCTCCTGCCACCGGTTGTCGCGACAATCCTCGTCGGTGCTAAGCCGCGGTAGAGGCGCGAGCTCCTGCGCCCGCTCCCGCGTCGGCACGTTGGGGAAGTTCAATGTTCTATGAGGCCACTGGAGGCGCCACACCGTCGCGTTGTACGCGCGGGTGGCCTCGTTGGCGGTGTCGAAATTGCCGAGGCTGAGGCGCATCCCGCGGAACTGGATCTCGGCAGAGAAGCCGCCGGAGGGGCGCATGCGGACGCCGCGGTATCCCAAGTTTACCGGTGATGCGGCGGCATGGTGGCGCGGTGGCGGCGAGGCGAAAAAGAGCAGGGAGAGAGCGGTGGAGAGGAACAGAGCGGGGAGAGAGCGGTAGCAAGGCACAGAGCGGTGGGAGGATGTTGCATTTTATAAAGCGCGTCGAACGCCGCGCGCCAAAACTAGCGCATGCCCGACCGCTTTTTCCCGTGTGCGTGATCCTTTCCCAACGTCTCTGCTATCTCTACTCTCTTCTCTACTGTTATATTTATTTTATATTTTATATTTAATATTTATCTCTACTTCCTTTACTGTCTACTCCTTTTCTCTATACTTATTTTCTTGCAATATAGGTCGTCCGATTTATATCTGACGGATAGGAAGGAAACAAATGTGAATTTTGCAAAAAGAAATCCATACCCCTCTCCATATTTGCAAATAAGGCCTTTCCTCGTTCATACTTTTCTCCCACAAGATAAACTACTCATACAAATGCATCTTGATGCGTGCAACGCATGGGCATCTTGCTAGTTCTAAAAACTTTTCCATCATTTGCCACACTACTGGTTGCAGATGAAAAACCTACCCAAGCACAGCATGATATAGGAGCGACGCACAATTACAAGCTGATATTCTGTTGGACAATGGAGGCTATAACCAATTACTTTTATGGGAACAATAGCACCCAGGAAATTTGAAGGGTAGGTATGAACAAAATTGGAACTGCACATGTACTGCTAAGTGATTCAATACACACATTACGAATCGAGGAGGAGAACAATGGTCGTAGCGGCCTCTGTGAGTCATGGTCGGCAACGGGAGTAAGTTCATTGTCCACGACGGTGGTACTTCTGCGCTTGGCGTCGGCTTTCGGGAAGCAGATCCGAGACCTTGGAAGACGATGCCGGGGAAGAGGCTCCGTGTATGACGACAACGGTGGACCGGCTCCAGTGCGGCATACGAGGTCGTCGATGAGGCAGATGCACTGTAGTGGACGAGTGCGCCAATGTAAAGGGAAGGAGCACGAAGGCTGCGGTGCCATGGAGAAGTCTATTTTGCGGTAGGGATAGAAAATGGGGAGTATTCAGGTGTACTACTCTGGGTGCCGGGGTGGGGTTGGCTAGGTAGGGTGAACCTGAAGTTACGAAAACAACCCCCTACCAAGCATCATCTGTAGGCCTGTTTCGAAGGCTATGATGGTAACCTCCCACTGCTCGAATCAGGGTCGCAGGAGATTTTCCTGCCAACCTCAAAATTTTGTGACACTGGACTCCCTGTGTGGCGTGTTGAGTGATTCGGCTAAGCAACTAGCGAGTAGTAGTAGTAAACTCTGCATATTAGGTTTGACCGAAGTCAAACTTCCTAAAGTTTGACCAAGTTTATAGAAAAATATAAACATTTACCATAACAAATATGTATGATGTGAAAGTACATTCAATAATGAATCTAATGGTATTTATTTGTTCTTTTATATGTTAATATTTTTTGTTATAAGCTTTCTGAGAGTTTAAAAAACTTGACTTTGACCAATGCTAATACGCGGACTTAAATAAAAACGGAGGGAGTACACATTTGTTTTCTTTAGTTTGTAGTGAACTAATCATTTCTTGAAATTGTGAAATAAATATATTAGGCTATTGACTTCGAATGTAATGGTCTATACAATTCAATAGTTACAATCATTGTCGAATCCCAAGATGTCTACAAGGTCTATAGTACTTCACAACATGCTCAAACTCACATAATCCCAGTCAAATGAGAATCTAAATGCATTTCATAGTTATTACTTTGTAGGATGCAACAAAAACAACCATAACTCTACATTAGCCATTATAGAAGCAACATTTTGACATATCCCAATGTGTGAATGAAACGTGCAGGGAGAGCTTTTGAAGATGGAGTAGATAGGGCGGGAAAGATTGTATGTATGTGGACGAGAGAGTAGTAGACAAACCTAACAAGACAGATAGAGAGAGATAGAGAGAGAAAGAGGGAGGAAGAAGTTAGGTCTGTGAGAAAGATGGATACATGTAATATACATGAGATGCGTGTGCATCTGGATTCTATATACATGGAAGGAGAAGAAACAACATGTTTGATGAGAGAGCTGGAAAAACATGGACTAGAGGGGGAGGATCTCGTGGGTTGAGGGATTGACAATTTTGTGCGGGGGAGATAGGGATTGGTAATTTTGTGCAAGAGAGAGAGAGAGGGTGGGGGGAGGAGTCAGTCAGCCGTCGTCACATCACCCCGCTTCCAAATGACTCCGCATTCTCTAGCGCGGTGTGGTCACTGTCTTCGATCTGCTCAATGCCCTCTTTGAAGATTGAGGTGTTGTGCATGTTGGGGTGCAAAGAAGCACAAGCGAGAGTGGTCACCATATAACCTTGGATGGGGATGAATTGTGTGCTTGGGGGAGTGTGTGTGTGTGTTGTGCTGCGTGTGTCTCTGTGTGTATGTGTGTGTGTGTGTCAGATATTGAGAGAAAACAAACCTAAGGAGAGAAATGGGTATTCACAAAGAGATTGTGCGGGCCTTGAGGTGGGCAGGGGCCGGGTGAGGGTGTCAAAATGTGCGCGTTGATGCATGTGTTGCTTGCGACTGTGCGAGGGACGGACGAATCGAGAGAGATGGTTTTTGTGTTATAGATGCTCCTCTCTCTCTCTCACACACACACACACACAAGTAAACTAGAAGACCGTTCTCTCATGTATACTCAACGTATCGGCATCTGTCTATGTCTCACTCATGCATGATCATTTGCACATTCACACCTCTCTATGTCTGTATCACACGCACACCGTCTCCACATTGCCCTTCCGCCACAACACACATATGGACACATACACACGTTCTCTCTCAGTCACACACACAAAATTAGTATTAAAAAAACTAGGGCGCACCTAAAACGTCCAAATCCAAATAAACACGAACTGGAGCTAAATTCAAATATATGGAAATATTGCAGCGTCCAGAACTTTCACAGGAAAAAAAGTTGAGTAATATTCGAGGATTGTTTTCACACACACAAAAAGGTTCGATGGATGTCCTTCGAGCGCGACACGGTGACGCACCATTCGATCGACCGCGCGGCCGCGGTTCACGCACTTGCACATGATTCCGTATCGTGGTTGTGGTACTAACTAATAAAAGCGCTGCCTAAGTCTAATGTTTACGTGTACTAGTACGGTTTTCTTTTAAGTTTGACCAACCTTATATATAAAACTAAAGTAAGCTCCCACACGCGCACTCATCAATATGCTGCCGCCGCCATTGCGCATGCCGGCGCCTGCCTGCTCCGGCCAATAATTTCTCGCCCATCACCGCCGTGTCGCCGCCATCCTGTGCCATGAAGCCAAAGGCTCGCCCGCTCACGACATCTGCAGTCCCTCCTTGTGATGCCGCCGCGCTGCCAAGCACGCGAGCAACTGGTGGAGCCGCGTCTATGCTCGCAGCGTATGAAGAGGAGGACGAGCGCGTGCTCCAGCACGCCGGCGAGGAGGAACTAGCGTGTCATTGTCGTCTCCGCCCGCGCGGAGGAGGCGCGCATGGTGGCTGTCGTGGCGGAAGCAGGTCGCGCGCGCGTCGAGCCCGCAAACCGGGTGCGAACGCAGAATCTACCTTCGAGACCTTGAATGCCACATGGATCCTGCAATCTGAAGGAGCAATTTGGGTCAGTCGACTCATGTGAGGCGTTTGATGCAACATGGATGGCTAGAAGGGCTTCTTCCACCTCTTCTGCCATCTTCTTCCTTCACTCCGTTGAACTTCTTTCACAAATCGACTGACCCAAATTATACTACTAGTATGAACGTATTAAGTACAGTAGGAACACGGAGATACGAGCAGTAGTACCAACTGCAAGAAGAACAGTAGTAAGACATAGTACTAGTACTACTGTACGTACTAAAGAGTTCAAATAACGAGAAAGAACATAAACATAGTTCTGCTGGGGCCTCGGCACAACACACCCTTGAAAATAAACTAAGCAACTAGTCTGCTTGACACTATAGTAGAACCAGCATGAGCGATGGCACTGCCACCTACTCGGAGTCCGAGTCCACATCCTCGACTTCGTCCGCGTCCCTCTTCCTCTTCCTCTTCGCTGATGCGTCTTTGCTTGAACCGGACACTGGGCTCTGCTTCTTCATCCAACCCTTGTAGATATTTAAACAAAGGTAGGCATCCATTGCTGCGTACAGGATGTGATCTTCATCTAATGTCTTCGACTCCCATGCATGATGAAACTCGTGATGAGGTTTCTTCAGTTTAGCGTACGAAGGATCAATCATGGCTGCTGCCAGGGTCAGCATTGAAGGTTGAGAGGAGGACACCAGGCTTGCCTTCTGGAGATCGAAGGGCTGGCCTACAACGAGACCTATCCGACGCAGGACTTCTTTGTCGTTCTTAAAGTCTATAGTAACGAATTTCACTCTTTCATCCTTGAGGAAGGTCTTAAAATCTTGGCACTCAACGTCGGCGTGGCATATGTGGTAGACCAAGCAAACGTATGTACGCAAACCTGGATCACGATGGGCTTCTTCCTCTGTTCGTCCTTTAGATCCTTCTCTCGTCCCAGGACTGTGGTGTACTCAACATCTAGCCCAGCGACCCACTCATCCGTTAAACTGTTGAACATGCGTAGGAAGCGAGCAAGCCATGCTTTCACCGTCTTGGATCCACGTGTGTAGATACGATGAACTGATCACCGGTGATGGCTCTAACCTGGTACTCAGCGGCGACCATGGAGATTCGGGAGGCCATGGATTTTGCAGGAGGGTTAGGAGAAGTTGAACTGTTGTACCCCGCAAAAAAACTGGGAGCAAACTAATGTGAAAGGACGGGACGATTGGGAGCGAACTGTTGTAAGGTAGAAGACGAGCACGAGTAGGGTGTGCGAACGGCGTGGGGTTGCTGGCTTGCTCGATGGATAAACGGCTGCAAGACCCCAAAGAGTTCTCGAGAACTATGCGGGACCCACTAGATGTCATGTCTACTAGACCCATATCGTAGGCCTGACGATATAGCTTCTCCCTGTTCGCACGCCATGCCGGCACGTGGATATAAAGTCACTTAATTCCGTCAAACGTCGCGCCTCCCACGACCTTCGCCTCCCTCGCGCGGTCGCGCCCTTTGAGACTTCGACCGGCTATAAATGAGCAAATTTTTTGCCTTTTTTTAGACAAGCAATTTTTTTGCCTACTCCGCATGCATGATACTCCCTCTGGTCCTTTTCACTCCCGTCAACCGTTTGCAAAGTGTTTGACCAAATTTATACTTTTTTGAACACCACCTTATATTAATTAACCAGCCACACCACTACACTCATTCGTTACAATATTCACCACATAGGGCGGTATGTTATTTACAAGAATATCATCTAATCTATTGTCAAAGCTATACTTAGCGATTAAGTGTGCCACCTTATTGGCCGAATGGCTAATCTTTGACAATTGAAGATTGTTGATCAACTTCGAGATGCTCAACGCTTTCATCTTCAGGTCATGCATAGAAGACCTGTCATAGTCCCCCGATGCAAGAGGCACTACCACAAAAGCGCAATCAGTCTCTAAAATTACAGGATTATGAAGAGAAATACCTATGTAGAGACCATCAATGCAAGCCCTAAGCTCCACATCCTCCACGCTTTGACAGGCATCAATGAAATCCCACGACCAAATTTATACTAAAAATATCAATATCTACAATACTGATTATAATGAGTATAAGAACTATGTTTTATAATGAGTGTAAAAATATTGATTTGACATTGTGAATGTTGACACATTTTTCTATAAGTCTGGTGAAAGTAGAGGTACATTGACTTCAGACAAAACTTAAATGCACAATGCAGACTAGTTCCTCCGTCCAGGTGTGTGCCATGTCCTATCTTGTCATCACAACAAGGTTAGCTATTAGAGTACCACTACCTCCCTTCTAGTTTAAAGGGCTTGATTCAAAATTTTCACCTACTCTTAGCAAGATAGTAGAGGCGGTGGAATAGTTTTTGAAGTCTGCAGAAGTACTCAACTAGTGTTGTCGTTCTTCACAAAAAAATGTGTTTGCCAATGCATGCATGAACACTAGTTACTCTAACCCCCCTCTCTTCTTTAATTCTTTGCCACATCAGCATGTTTGCTGTTCCCGTGTGCATGATACTAGCTAAGATACCACCATTATGGCCAGCCTTAATCATCGCATGCAATAATTTAGAGCACCTTGAAATATGAACATGTGTGGGGCGTGTATGTTTTTAATGACTTGAGACTATACCTAGCCCGGCATGCAAGATGACTTATTATGCACCGTTCCCCATACCTGCAGGAAGCCTGTTCGTCTCCAAATCTTTTTCTCTCCATGTGTGGAAACAATATGCCTGTCAAACTCTCCTTCTCCCTCCGGCGGTCCCACCACTCCACCCCGTGTGAAAAAATCTGCATGCATGACTCTCCTCCCCCCACGCTCATCCAATCCGTTGTGACCAGCAATATTTCCACCCCTTCGCTCCCCCGTAATTTACTCCAACAAATATGCCCACGTAGCTGTTACTTAACTGCAAGTGCATTGGGTCACTGACATATGGGCCCAACAGGGGTCTGGCCCACATGTCAGTGACGCAACTGGACCTGCAGTTAAGCCAGTGCAGCTCAGTCCATATCTTATGTAGGTGTGCCATTGCTCCCTATAAATATTGCACCTCCCACGACATCGCTATCTCCTCCCCCTCACATTCACGTTCATCGCTATATCCTCCCCCTCCCTCTCACGTTGACCACCATGGCATCGCCCCTCCCAAGCCCTAGGAGCCCCTCGCTGCACCGCACGGACGGTCACGAGTCGATGTTCCGTTCCTCGCCGCCACTAGTCGAGGAGGGCGCGGTGTTGTTCCGCTCCTCGCCGCTACGCGACGCGTCGCCGTTCCGTTACTCGCCGCCACTAGTTGAGGAGGACGCATCGGCGTTCCGCTCCTCGCCGCGACGCGACGCGTCGCCGTTCCGTTCCTCACCCCACTAGTCGAGGAGGACGCGTCGGCGTTCCGCTCCTCGCCGCGATGCGTCGAGGTGGACGCGTCGGTGTTCCCAATCTCGCCAGCACGCGCGTCGGAGGACACGTCGGATCCCCGCTACGAGGAGAACGCCGCGCCGCCCGCCGAGCCCCCAGCCTTGAGGAGCTTTGGAAAGAAATGGATGTCGCCTTGTGGGATTCTTTGCCTCCAGCAGAGCGCGCCAAAATAGAGGCGGAGAACAAGGCCGAGGAAGAGAGGCACACCGCGGAACAAGCTGCCTGGGAGGCCTATGTCGCGTCCGAGAGAGTCAGGCAATTGGCTCTTTGGCAGAAGGCTCGTGCGAGGGTCGTGAGGCTGGTGGAGGACGCCCGTGCCAACGCCCTGAGTGTAGTCGGGCCTAAGCGCCTCATCTACGTTTGGCGGTACGTGGTCCGGGTGCACGCTTCCAGCGAGGAGGAGTACCTGTTGGCGCCGGATCACCACACCGGTGAGATCACGCTCGCCCGCCGGCAAGCCGCCAATCAGCACCTCGCGAGTTGCAAGGCTGAGGAAGAGGCGTTGTGTCGGCGTGCGGGGAAACGACCGCGCACCAGGGCACTCGTGGTGCACCGCAAGCGCGCCTGCGAGCGTCGTGGATTTTAGGAGGAGTATAATTTTTGTTTCGTAAGGCGATCTCATTAGTTTTGGGACGCAAATGATAAATCCCGAACGTTCAGGAATTTTTAGCGTCCTTAATTAAGTATGTAGAAGGGAAAGTTTGGAAACCTTGTGTATTTGTACGCATATAGCACAAACTTTACTATATACTATCGCACTACACGTCTCTCTCGATATATGCTTGCAGACTGTGCTACTCCCTCCGTCCGGGTCAATAAGTCATCTTTGGTTGTGCACCGTGACCAAGAAGGAGGGAAGACTAATACACCTACATGGAGGGAGTACTACTATTACTTATGTACGTGCAAATGCACGTTTTAACATTACGATGCGGTTTTTGTAAAAGTAGAAAAATAGCACTAGTCAAGCTTGTGAAACGATTCAATGCAAAACAAATGCAAAAATGCTCGTTTGACTGTTTACTTTTAGCTTCCTTCTTTGTGGTTATTTCTCTGTCGTACTTTGTACGGAGTATCTCACTAGTTGGAAAGGCATGCAAATTCCCAAACCGCTTCCTACACCCTGTATCGAATTTTTTGCCTAACAAGTTGTGACATGCAATTGGAATTCCAACTTGAGTACTACTACTAGTAGGAGTACCAGGGGCCAGTTCTTTTAGGATTCTAGATTAGTAATCCCATAACTACTACCTTCATCCTGGTTTATTGGTCCCCATTGTAATCTGTGTCAAATTTTGATCATAAATTTAACTAATGAAATGTTAGTGCATGCCACATGCACTACTCCATCCATCTAGGTGAGTAAGTCATCTTAGGCTGTGCACCGTGACCAAGGAGGAGGAGAAAACGAGAAACGTTAATGTTTATTTGCTAATTAATAGTATTGCATGCAATGAACTAACCACTGCATGTTATCTCAAGTCATTAAAAGCATGCACACTCTTTATCTCTTATTGGTTGATATGTCAAGAAACAAGAAACGAGGTAGAAGTTAATGCACCGCGCCTAAGTGTTTTGGGATTATTTGGTTTTCATAAGATGACTTACACACCTAGACGGAGGGATTACAATGGTGAGGAATAAACTAGTTAAATCTTTGGTCAAAATTTAGCACAAATTACAATGGTGAGGAATAAACCAAGACGGAGTAGTAGTTTAGAAGCCCAAATAAATGAGTGAGGCGCCTTATTGTTACTCTCCACTATGACTAGTCTTGTGGGAAAAGCTGGGGAAGCCGCCAAAAGAATTGGCCCTAGGAGTAGTAGCTAGGGATCGAGTGTGCGAGATGAACCGGAGAAAGTAAATGCAGAGAGATGAAATGCAAAAAATACGGAGGGATGTGATGGTTGCTTGTCCGTTTATTTTACCAGGCCACTTATTACAAGGAGTGGTTGGGTTTTGTGATATGACGGCTTTACTACCGCACCACGAGCGGGGTGAGAGGTGAGACTCCCGTGCAGCGCTGCCCTCTACACTTGTACTACATCGGTCGTGGTTTATTGGTCCCCCATTGAATTTGACTGAAGATTTAACTAACAAAATGTTTGTGCATGTCAACAAAAACTATATCATTGGATTCGTATTTGAACATAGTTTTGAATGATATAATTTTAGGTGACATGCATCAGCATTTATCGTACTATATATAATGTTAGTTCAATTTTTGGTCGTACTAATCTATAGTAGTAAGGTGCCCGTGCGTTGCACCAAAGAGTGAAATGCATTGATCGGGGAGTTGTTTATTTTGACAAAGGATGTGGGGGTCATCTCAAGTGTAACGGGTATCGATAGGTTTCTTCGGATATTATTTCATCTCTAGAGCTCACAAACATCCGGGTTAAATAGATAAAAAGGTATCTTTTGCAAACAAAAGCGTTCAACTGTTCAACCTGCATCCAAAACTTGTGAAGAAATAACTTATTGTGCTTTGCAAGAAATGATCTTTAAGAATTAGTTTTTGAGTATCGATTGTTATACATGTTGGCTACAGATGACATGGGACTTTCTTATAGTCAACAGTTGGCTATACTATTAAGTAATATTAACCATGCCCTTATACACCTAGACGGAGGGATTAAATCAGGATGACTTGCAAGCGGGCAGAGGAGATGTAAGAAATGGTTCATCGTAAGTCTTTCACCAGTACTATAGTAAAAATTCATACATGCAAGATTCTAGACTAAACCATAAACAGATACACTTTTATTCATGCGCGATACTCCAATAGAGCAAGATCCTGCATGGAAGTCTCCACATGCTTAGACAGTGGATTACATTGAGCGAAGACTAATGATCAACATTTAACTTGATAATGCGTATGTCCAGGTGAACCTCCTTGGAGTCCCCGTGCACCGCGTCGGCGGGTAAAGGATGCCATGGGTTTTCCAAGTCCACATTGGCGGGATAGTCCCAGCTCCCCAGAGTCCAAGTCCGTTCGATGAGGCCGGTGTCGCCACTCACGCGACCCGGAGGGGTATTAACACTGACCACGCGCCCGTACATCGGCCTCGTGTCAGTGTCAGCGTCAGTGGCGTCGCCCCTGACGCACATTACCGAGACGGGGCGGCGGCATGCGCGGGCCTCGTCGGTGCCCACGATCAAGACGAAGACGCTGCCGTCCTCCTACGAGACTAGCAGGCGACGGTGATCCTCCAGCGACTCCGGCATGGTGAACGGGTAGCACGTCTCGTACTTGATGTTCTCTGCCAAGGGCCAACAGTGACCGCTGCACGCATCCGTGAGGTGATGCACCATGTCCGCCGGCGAGCCACAAAATGGCATCGGGCACTCATATTAGTGGACGAAGGGCTCCTTGGAGGCATCGACCAGGCCGTCCATGAAACGGGAGTGGCTGTAGGGGACGTTGTGCCAGTTGAATATATGAGCAAGTTACTGTGAGATTTAATCCGAATAAGCACAAAATAAATCATGACGGCTATAACAGAGATGAAACTAATCATGTGGACTAGCATAGTAGTAGGATACAGAGTAGAAACATGAATTCTACCATGATTTCGAACAGGAAGGACAGAAACACATACGGTGCAACGGGAGAAGCACCGTTGGCGTTGAGGTTGTCGCCCATGTCCAAACACCATGTAGACACGGTCTTTGAGCACGGTTCATAGTCCTTCCATGCTCGGGCATTGAAGTTTGTAACTATTTTAGATTAGAATATACTACTCCTCCGGTGCTAGTAGTAGAGCAGAGTCCTACTCTACTACTCTACTCAAGCAAGTTAGGGCATAGCACTATAGGGAGTACTAGTATTGTGATCACTCAAGCAAGTTGTCTGGCATCAACATGACCCTACGCTGCTGGTATGTGTCTCGTAAGTCAAGCGGCATGTTGTAGTCATCATCACCTGTCCACTTCCTGCAGCACATATTCGCTTCTCCATCTTTGTCCGCACATAATCTCGTCCAATCTTCCATCCCCGCTAAGGCGCCTCCCCCCCCCCCACATCTGAAACCCAAGCACTAACAATGGCAGAACTGAGCAGCGTCCGCCGAAAGAGTGGCTGGAATTCGCTCCCCACAAAGGTAATCAAGCTCATTGTTTCGCGTGTGGACAACCTTAGTACCATGCCGCTCGCCACGTGCTCGTCGGGGCTGTACCATTTACTCAAAGCCCTCAGGCCGGAGCTTTTTAAGCCAGCTCCTTGCTTGTTGATGCCGCCTGATCTTCAGAAACGGCATGTCACGCAGCATAACGATCGTAGGGTGGCGAGCATCAACCCCCTTGACTGCGATCCGATCCCCGTCAGCCTCAACTACATTAACGGTATGTACTGGGTCGGCATGAACACGTCTTGGATGGTGCTCGTCAACGATCGCGGCAGCTGGATGCTCGTGGAGGTCTACACCCGGTGATTGATCCCCCTTCCTTCGATTAACACTGCACTGCTTTGGCACCGCGGCCCAGAATACTCAGAATCTTACAGTAGCCAACATGATACCGAGTTTGATTTGCTCAAGGTTGTAATCTGCCAAGTGCCCACAAGATCTACGAATTATAAAGACTTCAGGCTAATTGTGTTATTCAACCGCGGTCTCGCCTATCTGACAGGTCACTGCGGTAAATGGATAACTCTGCACGTCCATCGCAGGATCATACATCCTCCATGGTTCTCTAATGCCATTGAACACAAGGTCTTCATTTACGCTGTCAACTCCTTCTATGGTTGGACGTATTGCTGGCCTACTCCAGTCATCGCTACAAACGGCTGTTACAGCAGTATGTTACTTTCCTATGATATCATGATGGCTTGCTTATATTACTGTCAACATTTGCTGGAAAAATATTCATGCTCATAACATGTTGTTCTTAAGATTGACTAAATCAAGAGCCCTTTTTTATTTGACTCCAACTTGATATGATGTTGTAGGCCGCCTGGTGTCCCTACCCTTCCTAATCCTAGAACCATTCAAAGAAAAGCGTCATGGCAGTTGCAGGTGGTTCCGGGCTTGATCAGACGACGGTGAAAGATTGATGATCATTCGCACGTACCGGACGTGTTGTTTCGTGAAATACAATCACAGTCACTAAAAGGTCTTTGAGCAGGATCCCAGCTTCTCTGGGCCTTCAGGAATATTTGACTGGAGGCTGGTAAGTAGCCTTGGTACATGCTCTCTGTTTGCCGGACTGAATTATCTGATTAACCAGGAGATAACCGACGGCAAGGATCATGGTGGCAGCGCGGTTTCGTTCATCAGGCAAAACTGTGTGTACACAGCATACCATGCGTCTCTGCATGCACCATACCCCGATATGTGCCATGATATGTCCATTTTGCATCATGCTTTTATATCGATATTTATTGCATTATGGACTGTTATTTCACTTTATGTCACAATACTTATGGCTATTCTCTCTTATTTTACAAGGTTTGCATAAAGAGGGAGAATGCCGGCAGCTGGAATTCTGGGCTAGAAAAGGAGCAAATATTAGAGACCTATTCTGCGCAACTCCAAAAGTCCTGAAACTCCACGGAACGTCTTATAATAAATAAAGAAAAATCCTTGGAAAAGATGAAGGCCAGGGGGCCCACACCCTTCTCATGAGGGTGGGGGCGCCCCCCCCCCCTAGGGCGCGCCCCCTACCTCATGGGCCCCCTGGTGGCTCTCCGACGTCCATCTTCTCCTATATGAAGTCTTTCGATGAGGAAAAAATAAGAAGGAACTTTTCGGGACGAGACTCTGCCGACATGAGGCGGAACCTTGGCGGATCCAATCTAGAGCTCCGGCAGAGCTGTTCTGCCGGGGAAACTTCCCTCCCGGAGGGGGAAATCATCACCATCGTCATCACCAACGCTCCTCTCATCGGGAGAGGGTAATCTCCATCAACATCTTCACCAGCACCATCTCATCTCCAAACCCTAGTTCATCTCTTGTATCCAATTCTTGTGTCAAAGTCCGGGATTGGTGCTAGTAGGTTGCTAGTAGTGTTGATTACTCCTTGTAGTTGATGCTAGTTGGTTTAATTGGTGGAAGATCATATGTTCAGATCCTATATGCATATTATTACCCCTCTGATTATGAACATGAATATGCTTTGTGAGTAATTACGTTCGTTCCTGAGGACAAGGGAGAAGTCTTGCTATGAGTAGTCATGTGAATTTGGTATTCGTTTGATATTTTGATAAGATGTATGTTGTCTAGCCTCTAGTGGTGTTATGTGAACGTCGACTACATAACACTTCACCATTATTTGGGCCTAGAGGAAGGCATTGGGAAGTAATAAGTAGATGATGGGTTGCTAGAGTGACAGAAGCTTAAACCCTAGTTTATGTGTTGCTTCGTAAGGGGCTGATTTGGATCCACATGTCTCATGCTATGGTTAGGTTTACCTTAATACTTTTGTTGTAGTTGCGGATGCTTGCAATAGAGATTAATCATAAGTGGGATGCTTGTTCAAGTAAGAACATCACCCAAGCACCGGTCCACCCACATATCAAATTATCAAAGTATCGAACGCGAATCATATGAACGTGATGAAAACTAGCTTTACGATATTCCCATGTGTCATCGGGAGCACTTTTCCTATTATAAGAGTTTGTTCCGGCTTGTCCTTTGCTACAAAAGGATTGGGCCACCTTGCTGCACTTTATTTAATTTTGTTACTTGTTGCTCGTTACAATTTATCCCATCACAAAACTATCTGTTACCACTTATTTCAGTACTTGCAGAGAATACCTTAATGAAAACCGCTTATCATTTCCTTCTACTCCTCGTTGGGTTCGACACTCTTACTTATCAAAAGGACTACGATAGATCCCCTATACTTGTGGGTCATCAAGACTCTTTTCTGGCGCCGTTGCCGGGGAGTGTAGCGCCTTTGGTAGGTGGAATTTGGTAGGGAAAAATTTATATAGTGTGCTGAAATTTACTGTCACTTGTTACTATGGAAAGTAATTCTCTGAGGGGCTTGTTCGGGGTATCTTCACCCCGTCCAGTAGAGCAAAGAGTTGCTCCTCAACCTACTGAACCTATTGAAAATGAAACTCCTTTTGAATTTCCTTCGGCTATGATGGAAAAACTGCTAGCTACCCCTTTTATAGGAGATGGAACAAAGCATCCTGATGAGCACTTAATATATGTGGATGAAGTTTGTGGATTATTTAAGCTTGCAGGTATACCCGATGATGTTGCTAAGAAGAAGGTATTCCCTTTATCTTTGAAGGGAGACGCATTGGTATGGTATAGGCTATGTGATGATATGAGATCATGGGACTATAAAAGATTGAAGTTGGAATTTCATCAAAAGTATTACCCTATGCATCTTGTTCATCGTAATCGCAATTATATATATAATTTCTGGCCTCGCGAAGGAGAAAGCATCGCTCAAGCTTGGGGGAGGCTTAAATCAATGTTATATTCATGCCCCAATCATGAGCTCCCAAGAGAAATAATTATGCAAAGTTTTTATGCTCGGCTTTCTGAAAACAATCGCACCATGCTCGATACTTCTTGTGCTGGCTCTTTTACGATGAAGACTATTGAATTCAGATGGAATTTATTGGATAGAATTAAACGCAACTCTGAAGATTGGGACCTCGACGAAGGTAAAGAGTCAGGTATGACACCTAAGTTTTATTGTGTTAAATCTTTTATGGATACCAATATTTTCCATAAGTTTAGCACTAAATATGGACTTGATTCTGAGATAGTAGATTCTTTCTGTGAATCTTTTGCTACTTATGTTGATCTCCCTAAGGAGAAGTGGTTTAAATATCATCCTCCCATAGAAGTAAAAGTAGATGCACCTATTAAAGTTGAAGAAAAGACTGTCACTTATAATGATCCTATTATCCCTACTTCTTATGTTGAGAACCCACCTTTCCCTGTTAGAGTAAAGGATCATGCTAAAGCTTCAACTGTTGTTCGTAAAAGCAATATTAGAACTTATACACCTCCTGAGCAAGTTAAAGTAGAACCTAAAATTGTTGTTGTTAAAGATCTCTTGTCTGATAATATTGATGGGCATGTTATTCAGTTCGAAGGTGAAAATGCTAGAATTGCTAAACCTTGTGATAAAGATAAACATAGACCTGTGGTATGCGTGCTTGTTATTTCTGTTAAAATAGGAGATCATTGTTATCATGGCTTATGTGATATGGGTGCTAGTGCTAGTGTAATACCTATTGACTTATATGAAGAAATTAAGAATGAAATTGCACCTGCTGAGTTAGAAGGTATTGATGTCACAATTAAAGTTGCTAATAGAGATACTATTGCACCAATGGGAATTGTTAGAGATGTTGAAGTCTTGTGTGGGAAAACTAAATATCCTGCTGATTTCTTGTTCTTGGTTCCCCACAAGATAGTTTTTGTCCCACTATATTTGGTAGACCCTTCTTAAATATTGTCAATGGTACCATAGATTGCACAAAGAATGTTGTTACTATTGGCTTAGATGATATGGTTCATGAGTTTAATTTCTCTAAATTTAGTAAACAACATCATGAGGAAGAATTACCTAGTAAGGATGAAATTATTGGTCTTGCTTCTATTACCGTACCTCCTAGTGATCCTTTAGAACACTATTTGCTAGACCATGAAAATGATATGTTCATGAATGAAAGAAGGGAAATAGATGAAGTATTCTTTAAACAGGAACCTATTCTGCATCACAATTTGCCTGTTGAAATTTTAGGGGATCCTCCTCCACCCAAGGGTGATCCCGTGTTTGAGCTTAAACCTCTGCCTGATAATCTTAAATATGCTTATCTTGATGAAAAGAAGATATATCCTGTTATTATTAGTGCTAACCTTTCAGAGCATGAAGGAGAAAGATTATTGAAAACTCTGAAGAAGCATCGTGCTGCTATTGGATATACTCTTGATGATCTTAAGGCCATTAGTCCCACTCTATGTCAACATAAAATAAATTTGGAAGCAAATGCCAAACCAGTTCGTGATCCTCAACGACGTCTAAACCCTAAAATGAAAGAAGTGGTAAGAAAAGAAATACTAAAGCTTTTGGAGGCAGGTATAATCTATCCCGTTGCTGATAGTGAGTGGGTAAGTCCTGTCCATTGTGTCCCTAAGAAGGGAGGTATTACTGTTGTTCCTAATGATAAAGATGAATTGACTCCACAAAGAATAATCACAAGTTATAGGATGGTAATTAATTTCCGCAAATTAAATAAAGCTACTAAGAAAGATCATTACCCCTTACCTTTTATTGATCAAATGCTAGAAAGATTATGCAAACACACACACTATTGCTTTCTAGATGGTTATTCTGGTTTCTCTCAAATACCTGTGTCGGCTAGAGATCAATCAAAGACTACTTTTACATGCCCATTTGGTACTTTTGCTTATAGACATATGCCTTTTGGTTTATGTAATGCACCTGCTACCTTTCAAAGATGCATGATGGCTATATTCTCTGACTTTTGTGAAAAGATTTGTGAGGTTTTCATGGACGACTTTTCCGTCTATGGTTCCTCTTTTGATGATTGCTTGAGCAATCTTGATCGAGTTTTGCAAAGATGTGAAGAAACTAATCTTGTCTTGAATTGGGAAAAGTGCCACTTTATGGTTAATGAAGGTATTGTCTTGGGGCACAAAGTTTCTGAAAGAGGTATTGAAGTAGATAAAGCCAAGGTTGATGCTATTGAAAAGATGCCATGTCCCATGGAAATCAAAGGTATAAGAAGTTTCCTTGGTCATGCCGGATTTTACAGGAGGTTCATTAAGGACTTCTCAAAAATCTCTCGGCCTCTGACTAATTTATTGCAAAAAGATATACCATTTTCCTTTGATGATGATTGTGTAGAAGCATTTGAAATACTTAAGAAAGCATTAGTCTCTGCACCTATCGTTCAGCCACCTGATTGGAATGTACACTTTGAAATTATGTGTGATGCTAGTGATTATGTTGTAGGTGTTGTTCTAGGGCAAAGAGTTGATAAGAGATTAAATATTATTCATTATGCTAGTAAGACTCTAGACAATGCTCAAAGAAATTATGCTACTACTGAAAAAGAGCTTTTAACAGTTGTATTTGTTGGGGAACATAGTAATTTCAAAAAAAATCCTACGCACACGCAAGATCATCGTGATGCATAGCAACGAGAGGGGAGAGTGTTGTCTACGTACCCTCGTAGACCGACAGCGAAAGCGTCATGACAACGCGGTTGATGTAGTCGTATGTCTTCACGGCCTGACCGATCAAGCAACGAAACTATGGCACCTCCGAGTTCTAGCACACGTTCAGCTCGATGACGATCCCCGGACACCGATCCAGCAAAGTGTCGGGGAAGAGTTCCGTCAGCACAACGGCGTGGTGACGATCTTGATGTTCTATCGTCGCAGGGCTTCGCCTAAGCACCGCTACAATATTATCGAGGAGTATGGTGGAAGGGGGCACCGCACACGGCTAAGAAAACGATCACGAGGATCAACTTGTGTGTCTAGAGGTGCCCCCCTGCCCCCGTATATAAAGGAGCAAGGGGGGAGGAGGCCGGCCCTAGGAGGGGCGCGCCAGGGGAGTAGGATTCCTACTCCTAGTTGGAGTAGGTTTCCTCCTTTCCTAGTCCAACTAGGAGAAGGGGGGAAAGGGGGAAGAGGGGAAGGAAGGGAGAGAGGGGCCGCGCCGCAAACCCCTTGTCCAATTCGGACTGGGCTTGGGAGGGGCGTGCGCCACCTCCTGGTCCTTCCCACTAAGGCCCATTAAGGCCCATTGCTTCTTCCTCGTATTCCCGTAACTCCCCGGTACCTCCGAAAATACCCGAATCACTCGGAACCTTTCCGATGTCCGAATATAGTCGTCCAATATATCGATCTTTACGTCTCGACCATTTCGAGACTCCTCGTCATGTCCCCGATCTCATCCGGGACTCCGAACTCCTTCGGTACATCAAAACTCATAAACTCATAATATAACTGTCATCGAAACCTTAAGCGTGCGGACCCTACGTGTTCGAGAACAATGTAGACATGACCGAGACACGTCTCCGGTCAATAACCAATAGCGGAACCTGGATGCTCATATTGGCTCCCACATATTCTATGAAGATCTTTATCGGTCAAACCGCATAACAACATACGTTGTTCCCTTTGTCATCGGTATGTTACTTGCCCGAGATTCGATCGTCGGTATCTCAATACCTAGTTCAATCTCGTTATCGGCAAGTCTCTTTACTCGTTTCGTAATACATCATCTCACAACTAACTCATTAGTTGCAATGCTTGCAAGGCTTATGTGATGTGCATTACCGAGAGGGCCCAGAGATACCTCTCTGACAATCGGAGTGACAAATCCTAATCTCGAAATACGCCAACCCAACATGTACCTTTGGAGACACGTGTAGAGCTCCTTTATAATCGTCCAGTTACGATGTGAGGTTTGGTAGCACACAAAGTGTTCCTCCGGCAAACGGGAGTTGCATAATCTCATAGTCATAGGAACATGTATAAGTCATGAAGAAAGCAATAGCAATATACTAAATGATCGGGTGCTAAGCTAATGGAATGGGTCATGTCAATCACATCATTCTCCTAATGATGTGATCCCGTTAATCAAATAACAACTCTTTGTCCATGGTTAGGAAACATAACCATCTTTGATTAACGAGCTAGTCAAGTAGAGGCATACTAGTGACACTTTGTTTGTCTATGTATTCACACATGTATTATTTTCTGGTTAATACAATTCTAGCATGAATAATAAACATTTATCATGAAATAAGGAAATAAATAATAACTTTATTATTGCCTCTAGGGCATATTTCCTTCAGTCTCCCACTTGCACTACAGTCAATAATCTAGTTCACATCGCCATGTGATTCAACACTAATAGTTCACATCACCATGTGATTAACACCCATAGTTCACATCGTCATGTGACCTATACCCAAAGGGTTTACTAGAGTCAGTAATCTAGTTCACATCGTTTATGTGATTAACACCCAAAGAGTACCAAGGTGTGATCATGTTTGGCTTGTGAGATAATTTTAGTCAACGGGTCTGTCACATGCAGATCCGTAAGTATTTTGCGAATTCTATGTCTACAATGCTCTGCATGGAGCTACTCTAGCTAATTGCTCCCACTTTCAATATGTATCTAGATCGAGACTTAGAGTCATCCAGATCTGTGTCAAAACATGCATTGACGTAACTTTTTACGACGAACCTTTCGTCACCTCCATAATTGAGAAATATTTCCTTATTCCACTAAGGATAATTTTGACCGCTGTCCAGTGATCTACTCTTAGATCACTATTGTACTCCCTTGCTTAACATAGTGTAGGGTATACAATAGATCTGGTACACAGCATGGCATACTTTATAGAACCTATGGCTGAGGCATAGTGAATGACTTTCATTCTCTTTCTATCTTCTGCCGTGGTCGAGTTTTGAGTCTTACTCAATTTCACACCTTGTAACACAGTCAAGAACTCTTTCTTTGACTGTTCCATTTTTGAACTACTTCAAAATATTGTCAAGGTATGTACTCATTGAAAAAACTTATCAAGCGTCTTGATCTATCTCTATAGATCTTGATGCTTAATATGTAAGCAGCTTCACCGAGGTCTTTCTTTGAAAAACTTCTTTCAAAACACTCCTTTATGCTTTGCAGAATAATTCTACATTATTTCCGATCAACAATATGTCATTCACATATACTTATCAGAAATGATGTAGTGCTCCCACTCACTTTCTTGTAAATACAGGCTTCACCGCAAGTATGTATAAAACTATATGCTTTGATCATCTCATCAAAGCGCATATTCCAACTCCGAGATGCTTGCACCAGTCCATAGATGGATCGTTGGAGCTTGCACATTTTATTAGCACCTTTAGGATTGACAAAACCTTCTGGTTGTATCATACATAACTCTTCTTTAATAAATCCATTAAGGAATGCAGTTTTGTTTATCCATTTGCCGGATTTCATAAAATGCGGCAATTGCTAACATGATTCGGACAGACTTAAGCATAGATACGAGTGAGAAACTCTCATCGTAGTCAACACCTTGAACTTGTCGAAAACCTTTTTGCGACAATTCTAGCTTTGTAGATAGTAACACTACTATCAGCATCCGTCTTCCTCTTGAAGATCCATTTAATCTCAATGGCTCGCCGATCAATGGGCAAGTCAATCAAAGTCCATACTTTGTTCTCATACATGGATCTCATCTCAGATTTCATGGCCTCAAGCCATTTCGTGGAATCTGGGCTCATCATCGCTTCCTCATAGTTCGTAGGTTCGTCATGGTCAAGTAACATGACCTCCAGAACTGGATTACCGTACCACTCTGGTGCGGATCTCACTCTGGTTTACCTACGAGGTTCGGTAGTAACTTGATCTGAAGTTACATGATCATCATCATTAGCTTCCTCACTAATCGGTCTAGTAGTCACAGGAACAGATTTCTGTGATGAACTACTTTCCAATAAGGGAGCAGGTACAGTTACCTCATCAAGTTCTACTTTCCTCCCACTCACTTCTTTCGAGAGAAACTCCTTCTCTAGAAAGGATCCATTCTCAGCAATGAATAACTTGCCTTCGGATCTGTGATAGAAGGTGTACCCAACAGTCTCCTTTAGGTATCCTATGAAGACATATTTCTCCGATTTGGGTTTGAGCTTATCAGGATGAAACTTTTTCATATAAGCATCACAACCCCAAACTTTAAGAAATGACAACTTTGGTTTCTTGCCAAACCACAGTTCATATTGTGTCGTCTCAACGGACTTAGATGGTGACTTAGATGGTGCCCTTTTAAACGTGAATGCAGCTGTTTTTAATGCATAACCCCAAAACGATGTTGGTAAATCTATAAGAAACATCATAGATTGCACTATATCCAATAAAGTACAGTTATGACGTTCGGACACACCATTATGCCGTGGTGTTCCAGGTGGCACGAATTTGTGAAACTATTCCACATAGTTTTAATTGAAGACCAAACTCGTAACTCAAGTATTTGTCTCTGCGATCAGATCGTAGAAACCATATTTTTCTTGTTACGATGATTTTCCACTTCACTCTGAAATTCTTTGAACTTTTCAAATGTTTCAGACTTATGTTTCATCAAGTAGATATACCCATATCTGCTCAAATCATATGTGAAGGTCAGAAAATAACGATACCCGCCACGAGCTTCAACACTCATCGGATCGCATACATCAGTATGTATTATTTCCAATAAGTCAGTTCCTCGCTCCATTGTTCCGGAGAACGGAGTTTTTATTCATCTTGCCCATAAGGCATGGTTCGCAAGCACCAAGTGATTCATAATCAAGTGATTCCAAAATCCCATCAGCATGGAGTTTCTTCATGTGCTTTACACGAATATGACCTAAACGGCAGTGCCACAAATAAGTTGCACTATCATTATTAACTTCGCATATTTTGGTTTCAATATTATGAATATGTGTATCACTACGATCGAGATCCAATGAACCATTTTCATTGGGTGTGTAACCATATAAGGTTTTATTCATGTAAACAGAACAACAATTTATTCTCTTACTTAAATGAATAACCGTATTACAATAAACATGATCAAATCATATTCATGCTCAACGCAAACACCAAATAACACTTATTTAGGTTCAACATTAACCCTGAAAGTATAGGGAGTGTGTGATGATGATCATATCAATCTTGGAACCACTTCCAACACACATCGTCAATTCACCCTTAACTAGTCTCTGTTTATTCTGCAACTCCCGTTTCGAGTTACTAATCTTAGCAACTGAACTAGTATCAAATACTGAGGGGTTGCTATAAACACTAGTAAAGTACACATCAATAACATGTATATCAAATATACTTATGTTCACTTTGCCATCCTTCTTATCCGCCAATCACTTGGGGTAGTTCCGCTTCCAGTGACCAGTCCCTTTGCAGTAGAAGCACTTAGTCTCAGGCTTAGGACCAGACTTGGGCTTCTTCATTTGAGCAGCAACTTGCTTGCTGTTCTTCTTGAAGTTCCCCTTCTTCCCTCTGCCCTTTTCTTGAAACTAGTGGTCTTGTCTACCATCAACACTTGATGTTTTTCTCGATTTCTACCTTTATCAATTTCAGCATTACGAAGAGCTTGGGAATCGTTTCCATTATCCCTTGCATATCATAGTTCATCACGAAATTCTACTAACTTGGTGATGGTGACTAGAGAATTATGTCAATCACTATTTTATCTGGAAGATTAACTCCCACTTGATTCAAGCGATTGTAGTACCCAGGCAATTTGAGCACAAGCTCACTAGTTGAGCGATTCTCCTCCATCTTTTAGCTATAGAACTTGTTGGAGACTTCACATCTCTCAACTCGGGTATTTGCTTGAAATATTAACTTCAACTCCTGGAACATCTCATATAGTCCATGACATTCAAAACATCTTTGAAGTCCCGATTCTAAGCCGTTTAAGCATGGTGCACTAAACTATCAAGTAGTCATCATATTTAGCTAGCCAAACGTTCATAACGTCTGCATCTACTTCTGCAATAGGTCTGTCACCTAGCGGTGCACAAGGACATAATTCTTCTGTGCAGCAAATGAGGTAAACCTCAGATCACGGATCCAATCCGCATCATTGCTACTAACATCTTTCAACACAATTTTCTCTAGGAACATATCAAAATAAACACAGGGAAGCAACAACGCGAGCTATTGATCTACAACATGATTTGCAAAATACTACCAGGACTAAGTTCATGATAAATTGAAGTTCAATTAATCATATTACTTAAGAACTCCCACTTAGACAGAGATCTCTCTAGTCATCTAAGTGATCACGTGATCCAAATCAACTAAACCATGTCCGATCATCACGTGAGATGGAGTAGTTTTCAATGGTGAACATCACTATGTTGATCATATCTACTATATGATTCACGCTTGACCTTTCGGTCTCCGTGTTCTGAGGCCATATCTGTATATGCTTGGCTCGTCAAGTATATCCTGAGTATTCTGCGTGTGCAACTGTTTTGCACCCGTTGTATTTGAACATAGAGCCTATCACACCCGATCATCACGTGGTGTCTCAGCACGAAGAATTTTCGCAATGGTGCATACGCAAGGAGAACACTTCTTGATAATTAGAGAGAGATCATCTTAAAATGCTACCGTCAATCAAAGCAAGATAAGATGTATAAAAGATAAACATCATATGCAATCAAAATATGTGACATGATATGGCCATGATCATCTTGCGCCTTTGATCTCCTTCTCCAAAGTACTGTCATGATCTCTATCGTCACCGGCATGACACCATGATCTCCATCATCTTGATCTATATCAATGTGTTGTCACATGGTCATCTCGCCAACAATTGCTCTTGCAACTATTGCTATCGCATAGCGATAAAGTAAAGCAATTATTTGGCGCTTGCATCTTATGCAATAGAGAGACAACCATTTGGATTTTGCCATTTGCCGATAACTTCAACAAAACATGATCATCTCATACAATAACTTATATCTTATCACGTCTTGACCATATCACATCACAACATGCCCTGCAAAAACAAGTTAGACGTCCTCTACTTTGTTGTTGCAAGTTTTACGTGGCTTCTACGGGCTTAGCAAGAACCAATCTTACCTACGCATCAAAACCACAACGATAGTTTGTCAAGTTGGTGTTGTTTTAACCTTCACAAGGACTGGGCGTAGCCACACTCGGTTCAACTAAAGTTGGAGAAACTGACACCCGCCAGCCACCTGTGTGCAAACCACGTCGGTAGAACCAGTCTCGCGTAAGCGTACGCGTAATGTCGGTCCGGGCCACTTCATCCAACAATACCGCCGAACCAAAGTATGACATGCTGGTAAGCAGTATGACTTATATCGCCCACAACTCACTTGTGTTCTACTCGTGCATATAACATCAACACATAAAACCTAGGCTCGGATGCCACTGTTCGGGAACGTAATAATTTCAAAAAAAATCCTACGCACACGCAAGATCATGGTGATGCATAGCAACAAGAGGGGAAAGTGTTGTCTATGTACCCTCATAGACCGACAGTGGAAGCGTCATGACAACGCGGTTGATGTAGTCGTACGTCTTCACGGCCCGACCGATCAAGCACCGAAACTACGGCACCTCCGAGTTCTAGCACACGTTCAGCTTGATGATGATCCCCGGACTCTGATCCAGCAAAGTGTCGGGGAAGAGTTCCATCAGCACAATGGCGTGGTGACGATCTTGATGTTCTATCGTCGCAGGGCTTCGCCTAAGCACTGCTACAATATTATCTAGGAGTATGGTGGAAGGGGGCACCGCACACGGCTAAGAAAACGATCACGAGGATCAACTTGTGTGTCTAGAGGTTCCCCCTTGCCCCCGTATATAAAGGATCAAGGGGGGAGGAGGCCGGCCCTAGGAGGGGCGCGCCAGGGGAGTAGGATTCCTACTCCTAGTTGGAGTAGGTTTCCTCCTTTCCTAGTCCAACTAGGAGAAGGGGGGAAAGGGGGGAAGAGGGGAAGGAAGGGAGAGAGGGGCCGCGCCGCAAACCCCTTGTCCAATTCGGACTGGGCTTGGGAGGGGCGTGCGCCACCTCCTGGTCCTTCCCACTAAGGCCCATTAAGGCCCATTGCTTTTTCCTCGTATTCCCGTAACTCCCCGGTACCTCCGAAAATACCCGAATCACTCGGAACCTTTCCGATGTCCGAATATAGTCATCCAATATATCGATCTTTACGTCTCGACCATTTCGAGACTCCTCGTCATTTCCCCGATCTCATTCGGGACTCCAAACTCCTTCGGTACATCAAAACTCTTAAACTCATAATATAACTGTCATCGAAACCTTAAGCGTGCGCACCCTACGGGTTCGAGAACAATGTAGACATGACCGAGACACGTCTCCGGTCAATAACCAATAGCGGAACCTGGATGCTCATATTGGCTCCCACATATTCTACGAAGATCTTTATCGGTCAAACCGCATAACAACATACGTTGTTCCCTTTGTCATCGGTATGTTACTTACCCGAGATTCGATCGTCGGTATCTCAATACCTAGTTCAATCTCGTTACCGGCAAGTCTCTTTACTCGTTTCGTAATACATCATCTCGCAACTAACTCATTAGTTGCAATGCTTGCAAGGCTTATGTGACGTGCATTACCGAGAGGGCCCAGAGATACCTCTCCGACAATCGGAGTGACAAATCCTAATCTCGAAATACGCCAACCCAACATGTACCTTTGGAGACACCTGTAGAGCTCCTTTATAATCACCCAGTTACGTTGTGACGTTTGGTAGCACACAAAGTGTTCCTCTGGCAAACGGGAGTTGCATAATCTCATAGTCATAGGAACATGTATAAGTCATGAAGAAAGCAATAGCAACATACTAAACTATCGGGTGCTAAGCTAATGGAATGGGTCATGTCAATCACATCATTCTCCTAATGATGTGATCCCGTTAATCAAATAACAACTCTTTGTCCATGGTTAGGAAACATAACCATCTTTGATTAACGAGCTAGTCAAGTAGAGGCATACTAGTGACACTTTGTTTGTCTATGTATTCACACATGTATTATGTTTCCGGTTAATAAAATTCTAGCATGAATAATAAACATTCATCATGAAATAAGGAAATAAATGATAACTTTATTATTGCCTCTAGGGCATATTTCCTTCAGTATTTGCTTGTGATAAGTTCAGACCTTATATTGTTGATTCTAAAGTAACTATTCACACTGATCATGCTGCTATTAAATACCTTATGGAAAAGAAAGATGCTAAACCTAGACTTATTAGATGGGTTCTCTTGCTACAAGAATTTGATTTGCATATTGTTGATAGGAAGGGAGCTGAGAACCCCATTGTAGACAACTTGTCTAAGTTAGAAAATATTCTTGATGACCCACTACCTATTAATGATGACTTTCCTGATGAACAATTAAATGTTATAAGTACTTCTCGTAGTACTCCTTGGTATGCTGATTATGCTAATTATATTGTTGCTAAGTTTATACCACCTAGCTTCACATACCAGCAAAAGAAAAAGTTCTTCTATGACTTGAGACATTACTTTTGGGATGACCCACATCTTTATAAAGAAGGAGTAGATGGTGTTATTAGACGTTGTGTACCTAAGCATGAACAGGAATAGATCCTACCCAAGTGTCATTCCGAGTCTTATGGAGGACACCACGCTGGAGATAGAACTACACATAAGGTATTGCAATCTGCTTTTTATTGGCCTACTCTCTTCAAGGATGCCCGTAAGTTTGTCTTGTCTTGTGATGAATGTCAAAGAATTGGTAATATTAGTAGACGTCAAGAAATGCCTATGAATTATTCACTTTTTATTGAACCGTTTGATGTTTGGGGCTTTGATTATGTGGGACCTTTTCCTGCCTCTAATGGATACACACATATTCTAGTTGTTGTTGATTACGTTACTAAGTGGGTAGAAGCTATTCCAACTAGTGGTGCTGATCATAACACTTCTATTAAAATGCTTAAAGAAGTTATCTTTCCGAGGTTTGGAGTCCCTAGATATTTAATGACTGATGGTGGTTCACACTTTATTCATGGTGCCTTCCATAAAATGTTTGCTAAATATGATGTTAATCATAGAATTGCATCTCCTTATCACCCACAGTCTAGTGGTCAAGTAGAGTTGAGCAATAGAGAGCTCAAATCAATTTTGCAGAAGACTGTTAATAGGTCTAGAAAGAATTGGTCTAAGAAACTTGATGATGCATTATGGGCATATAGAACTGCATATAAAAATCCTATGGGAATGTCTCCGTATAAAATGGTTTATAGAAAAGCATGTCACTTACCTCTCGAACTAGAACATAAGGCATATTGGGCTATTAAAGAACTCAACTATGATTTTAAACTTGCCGGTGAGAAGAGGTTATTTGATATTAGCTCACTTGACGAATGGAGAACCCAAGCTTATGAAAATGCCAAGTTGTTTAAAGAAAAACTTAAAAGATGGCATGACAAATGGATACAAAAGCGTGAGTTTAATGTAGGTGATTATGTATTGCTATACAACTCTCGTTTAAGATTTTTTGCAGGAAAACTTCTCTCTAAATGGGAAGGCCCTTACGTTATCTAGGAGGTCTATCGTTCCGGTGCCATAAAAATCAACAACTTCGAAGGCACAAATCCGAAGGTGGTAAACGGTCAAAGAATTAAACATTATATCTCAGGTAATCCCATAAATGTTGAAACCAATATTATTGAAACCGTAACCCTGGAGGAATACATAAGGGACACTTTTCGGAATGTTTCAGACTCTGAAAAGGAATAGGTATGTGGTATGGTAAGTAAACGACTCCAAAATAGTTTTTAAGGCAATATTTCTCCGTTTTGGAATATTTATAAAAATAGAAAAATAAGTAGCAGTCCGGGAAGGACATGAGGGCCTCACAAGGGTGGTGGGCGCGCCCTACCCCCCTGGGCGCGCCCCCTACCTCGTGAGCACCTCGTGTGCCTTCCGGACTCCGTTTTCTTGCACGATGCGTATTTTGGTCGGTAAAAATTCATTATATAACCCCCCGAAGGTTTTGACTCCCGTATCACGCAAAAATCTCCTGTTTTTGTTTCAAGCTGTTTTTCTAACAGATCTAGGTTATCATGACGGCCCCAAGCGCCTCCAAGGAGAAGTTCTTCGAGAAGGTCATCAACCCTTACCTCGCGGAGGTGCTGCGACACCCTCAAACCATTGAGTTGCGTGATGGGTTGCTGCATATCCGCGATGAAGAGGGACAAAAGGGGACCGGAAGCATGGAGACGAGGCTCGAAGCAGTGGAGCAACAAGTTATCAAGTGCCAAAGGATGGTTGAGCGTGGAATTAATGCTAGCCACATGATGCTCGCAGAGTTCACTAAGAACTACGAGCTGGATGCCAAGAACACCGAGGAGGCCATCTTCAAGCTACATGAGAAGATCGAGCACCTCTAAGCCCAAGTCTATGACCTTCAAAACCAAAACTGTGACTATGAATATAGATTCAAAAGAATGAGTTTGGCTGCAGATTTGAGGATTCCGGAGACTCGATCATCTTTCTATGATGGTGAACCTATGCCCTGGAAGATGGATGACAAGCCCGCATCATCAACAACACCTCCACCGTCTCCTCCAACAAAGAAGAATTGAGTATCTGGGTATGGGCACTCCCCTTGGCAACTGCCAAGCTTGGGGGAGGTGCCCCGGTATCGTATCACAATCACAACTCCTATCTTTACCGTTTTTCTTAGTCCGATCTTATTAGTAGTATCTTGATCTAGTAGAATAAAGTTTATGGCATGATCTAGTTTTGAGTTTTGCTTTATGATCTATCTATGTAATCGAGTCCGTGAGCTATATATAATAAAATTTGTGTTGATTCAAGGGCTTGATTGTTTTGCCATAATATTGGGAGAATAAAAGAAAGAAGAAAAGAATAAAAAGAAACAAAAATTTCATATTGATCTTATTGAGAGTAATGACTACACAAAGAAAGAGTATGATGATTAAAAGTTGTTGGGAGTCGGCAGACATAGCTTTGGTCATTGTTGCAATTAATAGGAAGTAATAAGGAAAGAGAGGTTTTCACATATAGATATATTATCATTGACAGCTTTTATGATTGGGAGCACTCATTAAAATATGACATGCTAAAGAGTTGATGTTGGACAAGGAAAACAGCATAATGAGTTATGTCTTTCTTATATCTGAGATAAAGTATGTTGTCATGGTTCCTCTAACTTGTTGAGCTTGCCTTTCCCCCTCATGCTAGCCAAATTCTCAGCACCAAGTAGAAATACTACTTGTGCTTCCAAAATCCTTAAACCAGTTTTGCCATGAGAGTCCACCATATCTACCTATGGATTGAGTAAGATCCTTCAAGTAAGTTGTCATCGGTGCAAAGCAATAAAAATTGCTCTAAATATGTATGATTGATTGGTGTGGGAGAAATAAGCTTTATACGATCTTGTGATGTGGAAGTAATAAAAGCGACGGACTGCATAATAAAGGTTCATATCACAAGGGGCAATATAAAGTGACGTTCTTTCGCATTGAGATTTTATGCATCCAACCATAAAAGCGCATGGCAACCTCTGCTTCCCTCTGTGAAGGTCCTATCCTTTATTATTATCTTCTACCTTATGCAAGAGTCACGGTGATCTTCACCTTTCCTTTTTCATTTTATCCTTTGGCAAGCTCAACACGTTGGAAAGAACATGATATATATATATATATATATATATATATATATATATATATATATATATATATATATATAATTGGATATAGGGGAGCACGAACCATTATTGTTGACATTACCCTTGAGGTAAAAGGTTGTGGGGCAAAACTATAAGCCCCTATCTTTCTCTGCATCCGATTAAAACTCCGTAACCACAAGTATTGCGTGAGTGTTAGCAATTATGGAGGACTAAATGATAGTTGAGTATGTGGACTTGCTTTTTAGCTCTGACATAGACTCTTTCCGATGTTATGATAAATTGCAATTGCTTCAATGACTGAGATTATAGTTTGTCGGAGCCCAATAAGGTTTATGATTTATACTTTTGCATTGTGAATAGATCATCACTTGAACATAAGTAATCATATGAAAAAATCTATATAAGTTGATGTTATGAGAATAATCATGATGCCTTCATGTCCGTATTTTATTTTTATCGACACCTCTACCTCTAAACATGACGACATATTTATTGTAATCGGCTTTTCGCTTGAGGACAAGCGAGGTCTAAGCTTGGGGGAGTTGATACGCCCATTTTGCATCATGCTTTTATATCGATATTTATTGCATTATGGACTGTTATTTCACTTTATGTCACAATACTTATGGCTATTCTCTCTTATTTTACAAGGTTTGCATAAAGAGGGAGAATGCCAGCAGCTGGAATTCTGGGCTGGAAAAGGAGCAAATATTATAGACCTATTCTGCGCAACTCCAAAACTCCTAAAACTCCACGGAACATCTTAAAATAAATAAAGAAAAATCCTCGCAAAAGATGAAGGCCAAGGGGCCCACACCCTTCTCATGAGGGTGGGGGGCGCCCCTCCCCCCTAGGGCGCGCCCCCTACCTCGTGGGCCCCCTGGTGGCTCTACGACGTCCATCTTCTCCTATATGAAGTCTTTCGATGAGGAAAAAATAAGAAGGAATTTTTCGAGACGAGACTCTGCCGCCACGAGGCGGAACCTTGGCGGATCCAATCTAGAGCTCTGGCAGAGCTGTTCTGCCGGGGAAACTTCCCTCCCGGAGGCGGAAATCATCACCATCGTCATCACCAACGCTCCTCTCATCGGGAAAGGGCAATATCCATCAACATCTTCACCAGCACCATCTCATCTCCAAACCCTAGTTCATCTCTTGTATCCAATTCTTGTCTCAAAGTCCAGGATTGGTGCTAGTAGGTTGCTAGTAGTGTTGATTACTCCTTGTAGTTGATGCTAGTTGGTTTAATTGGTGGAAGATCATATGTTCAGATCCTATATGCATATTATTACCCCTCTAATTATGAACATGAATATGCTTTGTGAGTAATTACGTTCGTTCCTGAGGACAAGGGAGAAGTCTTGCTATGAGTAGTCATGTGAATTTGGTATTCGTTTGATATTTTGATAAGATGTATGTTGTCTAGCCTCTAATGGTGTTATGTGAACATCGACTACATAACACTTCACCATTATTTGGGCCTAGAGGAAGGCATTGGGAAGTAATAAGTAGATGATGGGTTGCTAGAGTGACAGAAGCTTAAACCCTAGTTTATGTGTTGCTTCGTAAGGGGCTGATTTCGATCCACATGTCTCATGCTATGGTTAGGTTTACCTTAATACTTTTGTTGTAGTTGTGGATGCTTGCAATAGAGGTTAATCATAAGTGGGATGCTTGTTCAAGTAAGAACAGCACCCAAGCACCGGTCCACCCACATATCAAATTATCAAAGTATCTAACGTGAATCATATGAACGTGACGAAAACTAGCTTGACGATATTCCCATGTGTCCTCGGGAGCACTTTTCCTATTATAAGAGTTTGTTCCGGCTTGTCCTTTGCTACAAAAGGATTGGGCCACCTTGCTGCACTTTATTTACTTTTGTTACTTGTTGCTTGCTACAATTTATCCCATCACAAAACTATTTGTTACCACTTATTTTAGTACTTGCAGAGAATACCTTGCTGAAAACCGCTTATTATTTCCTTTTGCTCCTCGTTGGTTCGACACTCTTACTTATTGAAAGGACTATGATAGATCCCCTATACTTGTGGGTCATCATGCCGCCATGCTCTGCAGCCCAAAGTAGGAGAGAGGGTCGCAAGTATCAGACTTCGACCTGCTGGCTGGAGTTTCCCCCGTCAGGCATCCATCTGGTTCAAGCCGTTAGCCAATCTCCACAGCTTAATAAATAGTAACGTCTAACTGAGCCAGTTAGTTAGATGCGTAGACTTGGTGTAGTAGGATCTTTATTTAGTTTGATGCATACACTTGTTCTTTTTTGGTAGCCCTTTTGTAATGATGGCTGATGTTTGGTTTGGAAGAGAGAGTTGCGTCTTCACTCTTCTGGCCTGCTTACTGCTTCTGTTGCACCCCCAGCCTTGGTTGCTGCTGCTATTGTTTTCAATGTACAATCAGTAGTATATTTCGTCTGTTGGTTGAATAAATGTGTTGTTAGAACGACAAACACAATGTTTTGGAAGTCATTGCACGGTTCGATCCTTTAGTGCCCCGTACCGTACGTAGCGCATACTATTTTTCATATGGAACACATTTTCCACTTGTTGATAACATGCAGCCCACTAATGAAGGCCCAATAGAGAAGCCCATAATTAACTGGAAGGGAGGCCCTCACATGAATCCGGCTCAGGTACATGCTCATGGTCCCCTAAACATAAATAAGTAAATAAATAAATAAAGCTAAATGCTCATGCACCAGTTCTTTGGGAAAATAGGTAGCCCAGTATTTCCTTTTGAAGAATACCCAAGCTAGGCCTATTTGTTTTCTCCGAATTACTGGGCTGCAAATCTTTCAAGACGAGGAGGGATGCATTCCGGCCTGGCTTAAGAGTATGGTCAATGTCTGTTAAAAGTAATATCAAAAGGGGTTGAAAATTCCAAAAAAATTATAGCAAATGGGATATAAGTTTCTTTTTTTGTTTTTGTTCTTCACTGATATCTTATACGTATTTCATTGGATTTAACATGACATAGTACTAATTTATTTTTAAATTTGTTTTAGTATGACTATTAATTTTTGGATTAAGAATATTTCGTTCCCTAGCAAAAATCTGCGAATTTTCAAAATTTCCCACATATTTAGTTAATTTTTTGACCCTGGTACTGACCAGAAAATGGCCAGCAATTCTAAAAATGGAAAACGGTCTGCAATAAATTCCATATGAATTATAAAATGAGTAAAAATTATAAAAATAATAGCAAATGGGTTGTACACGCCACAGATTTCGAGGCTGACTTGTTTACGCAAGGCTTTGTTAGTGAACACACGATTCTAGCAGCAGTGACTGTTGGATGTCCATCCAACGGCCGACGTGCTTCTTCAATCTTTGATCTTCCTGCTCCAGCCGCCTAAACTAGCGCCGGCGGGACTGCCTGCTCCCTCCTCTTGTGGCCTGCTGTGATGCCGTGTAGGCTTCCCCGGCCCACCCTACTCCCTCCGCTGGCCTGGCCGCACGCAATCAACTGCCTCCTTATTACGCAAAAAAAATTGATTCCTCCCACTGACATCAAGGGTGCACTGGTTGGGAGGCTAACCTGTGGGCCTACTAAGTTGACACGTACGCAGGGCTTGTCAACTTAGTCAACAAACAATTCTAGCAGCAGTAACCATTGGATTTGAATCAAACAGTCTTGTTGCTTCTTCAATCGCTGCTCTTCTTGCACCAGCCGCCCAAACCAGCGCCGGGGAGACCGCCTGCTCCTGCCTCTAGTGGCCGGTTGTGCTGCCGTTGAGGCCTCATCGCCCCCTACTACTCCCACCGCTAGCCAGGCCCTGCGGCGACAGCAACCTCACACCGCAGCCGAACCAGTGAACCCTCGTACTCCTCTCCGCGTGGGCATCCACTGCCGCGTCTTCCCCGGCTCCGTGTCATCCCCTTCCTAGGCCTTGCCGTCATCCACTGCCTTGGTGCTCTCAGCACGGCATGGTCAACGACATTCCATCGGAAGAGTACTGTACGTGGAGAGGCTGACAGCTGGGTCCACGGCCATAGCCCAGTTTTTTTGTGATTTGCCAAGTAAGTCGCTTTGTCAGGCCTGTTGGGCTGCAAATCTTTCAAGATGAGGAGAGCTTTCATTTGGCTGGCCAAGAAAATGGCCCATCAGTAATGAGAAATGGGTTGTACATTTTTAAAACACATCAAACCGGCAATTAGTTTCAAATTTCTTTTTTTTCATTTCGAGATTTTAAATTACATTAATTTTTATGCGTGGAGAATTTGTTGGATTTTATATTGATATACATTTATTTTTAAAATCAGTTTGAATGTGAGTCGAAATTTCGGGATTAAAAACAGTTCAGACCGCACCGAAATATGCAAAATTTCGTATAATTTTTTAACCGTGGCGACAATATGGGCTGTAATGCTAACAAAAAGAATATGGGCTCCAAGAAAACCCTTAATTATTAGCAAATGGGCTGTAAATTATTAGAAATAATGGCAGATGGGATGTATGCTGTTTTCCACAGATTTGAGGCTTTCCTAAAAAAAAGGTTGACGCACAAGCAGTGACTATTGGATGGCCATCCAACGGCCGTCGTGCTTCTTCAATCTCTGCTCTTCCTGCTCCAGCCGCTCAAACAAGCATCGGTGGGACTGCCTGCTCCCTCCTCCCTGCGGCCGGCTCTGCTGCCGCACAGGCCTCACCGCCCCACCGTACTCCCATCGCTGGCCTAGTCATCCCTCTACTCACCCACACCTGCTGTTATTCTCCGGCGACGGAAGACGAACCAGTAAACCCTCGTACAGTCGTACTCCCCTCCGCGTGGGAAACAACTGTTGAGTCTTCCCTGCCTCCGTGTCGTTCCCTTCCTAGGCCTCGTCATCGTCCATCGCCCTGGTGCTCTCGGCGCGGCCTGATCAACGTGGTCAACGACCGACATGCATCTGAAGTGGACTCTACATGGAGAGGCCGACAGCTGGGTCCACGGCCACACGCAAGGAAATGCCTCCTTATTACACGCAAAATAATGATTTCTCCACCTGACATCAGGGACCCACCTAAAGGGCCTCTGTATTTTACTAAAAAAATGTTACCGCCGCTGACAGCTCGGACCCACCAGCTATATCTTTGCACGCAAGGAAGTGCCTCCTTATTACGCACAAAAAAATGAATACTCCCCCTGTTAGCTGGGACCCAGTATAGTGGCAGGCTGACTTGTGGGCCTACTAAGTTGACAGGGACGGAGGGCTTTGTCAACTTAGTCAATATGCATGATTCTAGCTCTAGTGACCGTACGATGTCCATCCAACGGCCGTAGTGCTTATTCAACCTCTGGTCTTCTTGCTCCAACCGCCCAAACCAGCGCCGGTCGTGCCTCATGCTCCTGCCTCCCATGGCCGGCTGCGATGCGATGGAGGCCTCACCGCCCCCTACTACTCCCACCGCTGGCCAGGCCATCCCTCTACTCACCCACACCCCCTGTTATTCTGCAGCGACGGCAGCCTCACACCACAGCGAACCAGTGAACCCTCGTACTCCTCTACGCGTCGGCATCCACTGCCGCGTCTTCCTCGGCTCCGCGTCGTCCCCTTCCTAGGCGTCACCGTCGTCCACTGCCCTGGTGCTCTCGGCGCGGCATGGTCAACGTGGTCTAGGAACGGCTTCCATCAGACGTGGACTATACGTGGAGAGGCTGACAGCTGGGTCCACGGCCGCAGCAAGGAAGTGCCTCCTTATTACGTGCAAAATAATTATTCCTCCACCTGACAGCGGGGACCCACCAGACGGGCCACTGTATTTCGCGAAAAAAACCTTTCCCCCCTGACTGCTGGGACCCACCAGCTACATCTTCGTACGCAAGGAAGTGCGTCCGCGCAAAAAAATGATTCGACCCCCTAACTATTGGGACCCACCAGCTACATCTTCGCAGGCAAGGAAGTGCCTGACAGTCGGGACCCACCTAGTCGAAGCGTACGTAGCGTTGTCATTCTGGTCGCAAACGTGTATGTACATATATACGGGTGGATGTAGAGGCGCGCAAGTGTCGTAGTAGAGGCGCGCACGTAGCATGTACACATATGTACAGCGGCCAGGGTGCAAGAAAGAAAATACGGCCAAGTATGTGTATATACGGGCGGGGTCTCGAACGCCTACTCGCGCATACGTACGGCCAGGGCTCGTGTACATGGCTGGATCGGAACGGAGAAACAGCATCGTCGTCGTGTCCATGGGGAGGCAACGGGATGCGTCGTGTTCCTGGGGAGGCAACGGAATGCGTCGTGTTCATCGGGAGGCAACAAAACGCGTGGGAGCCAATCGGCTGGGTCGGAACGGAATGCGTGGTCATGTTCATCGGGAGGGCTTGGACGGAACAGGCGATGGAAACGAGGCCTGGCATATCGCACAACGGAGGAAACGGCCTTGTGTTCGACCGACCATGTTCGAAACGGATCTTGTTCATCGGGAGGGGTCTGGCGTACCGCAAAACGGATGAAACGGGCCTCCTACGGTCGAAATGGGGGTTCTGTTGATCAGGAGGGGTGTGGCGTACCGCAAAACGGACAAAACGGACCTCCTACGGTCGAAACAAGGGTCCTGTTGATTGGGAGGGGTGTGGCGTACCGCAAAACGGACCTCCTACAGTCGAAACAGGGGTCCTGTTCATCAGGAGGGGTGTGGTGTACCGCAAAACGGGACTCCACGGGATACTGTTCATCTCCACCGTCGACCTCCTCCAGCCTCCACGGGCTATCGTCAACCTCCTCCAGCTTCCACGGGCTCCTGTTCATCCAGCCTCCACCGCGCGCTACTCCACCGGCTACTGTTCAACCACCCCTCCACGGGCACCCCTACACCGTCTAATGTTCATCCAGCCCTCCACACCACGGGGTCCTGTTCAACCACCCATCCACAAGCACCCCTCCACCGTCTACTGTTCATCCAGCCTTCCACCACACCACGGGGGCCTGTTCATCCAGAGGCAATGCCACCGCTCACTGTTCATCCAATCCCCCCCCCAACGCTCACTATTCATCCCAGAGGCAGCATTGATCGGCTTCAGTTAGCAGCAGTAGCGAAGGAATCGCTCGATTGGGTTCAGTTAACAGCCATCGATCGATCGCTCTGGTTCAGTAATGCGTAGCTTGTAGTGCAATCACTCGGGTTCAGTTAGAGCCCAATGCCTCGCTCGGGTTCAGTTAGAGCCAACGCCCCGCACACACGCGCGTACGTGTACGAGAGAAACGTGCATCGCTCGGCCCCTGACCTCCCACCATAACCGGGAACTCCCCGAAATTTTCCTTGCCCTCGCTTCTACCACGGTTTTTTCCGTCATGGACGGCACAAAGAATGTCATGCAGGTGCGTCTCCGGCCCGCCCAGGACGAAAAGCCCATTTTCTGTCATGATTTTTTGTCATAGAAGTAGGAGCCCACCACATCTATGATGATACCAGGTTTTCTCACAATTATCATCATAGAAGTGTCATATGTATGACAGAAAAAAATTGCATTCGGCCCAAAATTTCATGGATGTGTCTTTTTTTGTAGTGGTTGCGGCGGTGGAATTAGGTTTTTGGCTCCGTATCTGATCGTTTGGGGGTACGTAGGTATATATAGGAGGAAGGAGTACGTCAGTGGAGCAATAGGGGGCCCACGAGGGTGGAGGGCGCGCCTGAGGGGTAGGCGCGCCCCCCTACCTCGTGACCTCCTCCTTTGTTTCTTGACGTAGGGTCCAAGTCTCCTGGATCACGTTTGTTGAGAAAATCACGTTCCCGAAGGTTGCATTCCGTTTGGACTCCGTTTGATATTCCTTTTCTTCGAAACCCTAAAATAGGCAAAAAAAACATCAATTCTGGGCTGGGCCTCCAGTTAATAGGTTAGTTCCAAAAGTAATATAAAAGTGGATAATAAAGCCCAATAATGTCCAAAACAGTAGATAATATAGCATGGAGCAATCAAAAATTATAGATACGTTGGAGACGTATCAAGCATCCCCAAGCTTAATTCCTGCTTGTCCTCGAGTAGGTAAATGATAAAAAAGATAATTTTTGATGTGGAGTGCTACTCAACATAATTTCAATGTAATTCTTCTTAATTGTGGTATGAATATTCAGATCCGAAAGATTCAAGATAAAAGTTCATATTGACATAAAAAATAATAATACTTCAAGCATACTAACAAAGCAATCATGTCTTCTCAAAATAACATGGCCAAAGAAAGTTATCCCTACAAAATCTCTGGCTATGCTCTATCTTCACCACACAAAATATTTAAATCATGCACAACCCCGATGACAAGCCAAGCAATCTTTTCATACATTTGGCATTCTCAAACTTTTTCAATCTTCACGCGATACATGAGTGTGAGCCATGGATATAGCACTATAGGTGGAATAGAATGGTGGTTGTGGAGAAGACAAAAAAGGGAGAAGATAGTCTCATATCAACTAGGCGTATCAACGGGCTATGGAGATGCCCATCAATAAATATCAATGTGAGTGAGTAGGGATTGCCATGCAACGGATGCACGAGCTATAAGTGTATGAAAGCTCAACAAAAGAAACTAGTGGGTGTGTGTCGGTGTCAAAACCGGCGGATCTCGGGTAGGGGGTCCCGAACTGTGCGCCTAAGGTGGATGGTAACAGGAGGCAGGGGACACGATGTTTTACCCAGGTTCGGCCCCTCTTGATGGAGGTAAAACCTTACATCCTGCTTGATTTATTCTTGGTGATATGAGTATTACAAGAGTTGATCTACCACGAGATCGGAGAGGCTAAACCCTAGAAGCTAGCCTATGGTATGATTGTCTGTTGTCCTACGGACTAAAACCCTCTGGTTTATATAGACACCGGAGGAGGCTAGGATTACACAAGGTCGGTTACAAAGGAGGAGATATACATATCCGTATTGCCTAGCTTGCCTTCCACGCCAAGTAGAGTCCCATCCGGACACGGGACGAAGTCTTCAATCTGGTATCTTCATAGTCCAACAGTCCGGCCAAAGGATATAGTCCGGCTGTCCGGAGACCCCCTAATCCAGGACTCCCTTAGTAGCCCCCGAACCAGGCTTCAATGACGATGAGTCCGGCGTGCAGTGTTGTCTTCGGCATTGCAAGGCGGGTTCTTCTCCAAATTTTGAACATCTGTTAAGCAGTGTCCGGTCCCATAAATGTTGAACCTCTTGGCTTATGTGCCCACTAAGGGCTATCTTCCACGCGTCGAATGAATGCGAGGCACCAGGGAGTTTTTACATTCGCCCCCCTAGCCAGATAAATAAATTGTCTATTAAAGGGATGGGGATTCTCAAATCCAATCCATACCATCCTCCCCCAGCGAGAATCCATCGGAGCGTGCTTCGGAAAGATCCACTCCAGCATGGCCGACCTCCGTAGCTCCTCCTCCCGCCCTCGTAGCCCTAAGCCCGGCGATTGGGAGAGGTGTTCAGTCCCACACAGTCGATTAGTTGAACTTCAAACTAAGGGATTCTCCCTTCGGCGTATATGGTGCCTGTCCAAGCCGGGCTCGCCACCTATAATGGCGGGGAGCAAGCGGAGAGCTTCCCCAGCCCCTCTACGGGGGAGCAGGTATGCCTTGTCCCTTATTTATTGAGGGGACTCGGATTTCTGATTCATCCGTTCCTCCGCGGGCTCCTGGAGTTTTACGGCCTCTAACTGCATAATTTCACCCCTGCTTCCATTTTACACATCGCCGGATATGTTGCCCTCTGCGAGTTATTCCTGGGTTGCGAGGCTCATTTCAAGCTGTGGAAAAGGTTATTTTGCCTCGTCCCTCGCACACAGGAGGGGTCACTTTATCAAGTGGGTGGAGCCGAAATATGGTGCATCGCCGAAACCGGATACCTGTCTGGTACTCCGAAGAAGACGTCCGAAGACTGGCCTTCGGAATGGTTTTATATGGAGGACGTCCCCCTTCCGGACCCTGTTAGGCGGGGTCTTCCTGAGTTCAGCAATGCTCCTTTGAAGAAACACCGAAGTTGGCGCCCATGGAGCCCACGGGAGGAAGACAATGGGGAAGTCCTTTACCTGATGAACCGGATTAAAGCGCTGGCTCAATCAGGATTGACAGTAATTGAGGTTATGCCAATATGTATAATGCGGGGAGTGCAACCACTTCAATATCGAGGGCACCCCTTGTGGTGTTTTAACGGGGAAGATGACACCCCCCATTGCGGGCGTAAGGGTCCGAACAACGCTGCCGCTTTAGCAAAAATTCTGTCAGAATTGTTTAGAGGAGAGGAAGAGGAGTTCATCCACATCAAGCCACGGGATGGATTCTCCATGTACAACCCGCCAAGCTGGGTGAGTTATATCTCCCTACTCCCATTCTTCCCGCATTCTTTGTCGTAGGTACTCACCTTGCCATTCTGCGGCAGGAACTGCAAAAAGCCATAAGGGAGGTCAGCAGCCCATCTCCACAGCCAGAGGACCCTGACCAGGCCCTCGGTCCCGGACTCGAAGAAGATCCGAACATATTCGTGGAGCTGATAGACCAGCAGTTCTATCAATTAAGTTGTGATGATGCCATGGTGGCCATTACAGCCGACTACCCCGGACTGCTTCCTACGTCGCAAGTAAGAAAAACCAAAAATCCCAACTCCAAAAACTAGGATCCACATTTAGACACTTCACCTACCATATGCATATGGTGTTTTTACAGGGAAGGCATTCGGGACGCCATGCCGAACCCGTAGCAACTCGCCAACAAGAGGCACCAATGTCGGGCCGGCCAAAAAGGAAGGCGGTCAGGATGGAGACGCCGGCGCAGAGGTATGGCAGAAACCCCGCTCTGTGGTTGTCGTCTTTCTTGAAATATAATGACATCCATGTTTCTTTAACAGAAAAAACGCTCGCCGGAATATGTTCAGTGAGGCTGCTGATCACGCTTCCACCAGTTAGGCTCCAGGGCCAGACATAGAGGCGGAAGCCGACATGGGGGAGACGCCGAATACTCCCCCTACAGAGGATGCGGATAGGCTATCCGCTACAAATTCAGCAGTGGAGAGCGCCATGAATCATAGGCGTCGCTGGGCCGTACTCCGCGACGCTTGCTTCTCACCAGAGGCATTTGATGCCTTCAATTCTGGAGAGGCGTATCTCCGTGCTGCTCAAAATGGTCTAGCCAGAGCCACGGACCAGTATGTAAAGGATGTACGGGTAAGCAAATCTGACGATTATATGTATCACTAGCCCCTGAGACTTGAAACAGTTAGCAGAACTAATTTAAGGATCATCTTATTATGCAGGTTCTTACAGGGAAGAATAGTCGACTGCCACAGGAGCTGGAGGAACGCAAGACCCAACTTCGGGCTGCTGTTGCCGCATTGAAGGAACCTAAAAAGGCCCCTGCTGGTAACATTTCTTTCAAAGAATGACAGGTACCATATAGCGTGCGGCATAGCTGCAGATCTAATAATAGATATTGCAGATGAATCCGGAGAGAATCCGGAGGAGCAGCATGCTGTTCGGCAACTAAAGGTTGGCGAACGCATGCTGACTAAGGTCAGGAAGGAGAAAAACAATCTCCAAGACGCCAATACCAAGCTGAGCGTGGAACTGAAAGATGTCCGAGCCTAGCTTGCGGACTCCGAGAAGGAGAATAAGCGGCTTTGACGCGGCATTTTCAGTAAGTGCTTGAACGAATCCTTTTGGAGGAGTTCAGCGAAGAAGCCGGCTAACAGCGTTATGTCTGTAGGCATGCTGACGGGTCGTCCCGCGGAGGAAATGCCCGGGTCAGCGGGTGATCTTCTATCCGAGCTCTCACAACTGCACGAACAAGTTCGGCAGGTGATGCAAGGTGTTGCCCAGGCCTTGTGGCCATCCGTCTCCCTGCCAGAAGGCGTTGCAGAGCTTACGGAGAAGCTCAAGGGAGCACGGCGGCGCTTCTGATTATGGAAGATATCGGCCTGCCGTCAAGGTGCCAAGGAATCCTGGGCCATGGTGAAGACGCGGTATACCAAGGCTGACCCAAATCACATGGCCGAGGTCGAACCTGTGGGTCCCGACGGAAAAGAGATCCCCGTTAGCTTAGTTTATGGGCAAGTAGAATTAGCCGTAAAGTATTCCCAACAGGATTGTAGGCTAGACCGCCTGTTGGATGGTATAGAAGAGGAATTTAGTCAGTCTGCATGACTATGTAATGGAAGTGACATGTATAATGCCTTCTAGCCGGATTGTAGATCATTTGTCATGGCATACCTTTTCGCTTCAACCTCGGGACCCGATAGTCTAGAGTGTATCCGAATACCCGCTCCGTTATATAAGAACCGGGGTATGCGTGGAGACCAGGCGTAGGGGTCATTAGTGCTTGAACAGACAAGTGCCCAACTAGTTATGCTATATTACATGGGTAGTAAGAAGCATCTTCCAGGGAGAATAGTTCCGTTAAGGGTTCCTTTCCCTGGGTATGCATGCCCTGCATGTCCGCACTGCGAGAGGAAACGCAGGAAAAAACATCTGGGGGGACATATGGAAAATAAATAAAAATCATCTTTTGTTCACCGACCGAATATTCTCTTAAGAACGCTAGCTTTCGGCTTCACCCAGTCTGAGGTACACATCCGGTTGACCCGGCAGTAACAATCGCAGAGGTGCTCCCCTTATGCCCTAGCCGAATTAACGGGAACGTAGGGCATAAATACAAGAGCCAGGCAACCCAGCTTGGCCAAAACTTAAGTCATATCGATGCATATAATGGCGAAGGAAAGGTACATGCGGAAGAATAACACATGTGCTGGGCGTGAAGCCTGGATAGATAATTAAGCTTCTGTGTAAGAAGCCCCGAGGTAAAATGAGCGCGGTTAGCGCATCTACAGTGTGCAAGCGAGGCACAAGTTGGCCCTTGAAGGCCTAGAGAAAGAATAAAAGAAAGAAAGAAAGAAAGAAAAACAAGACAGATAATGTATATGCAAAAATGGACAGAGGAAGGAGACGAACATAGAGTCCGGCGCTAGGCGTAGAATCTTCGGAGCCTGGCCACGTTCCATGGGTTCGGCTCGAGTCGATTATTCGATGCATCCCGCAGACGGTACGCTCCACCGGTCAGAACTTGGTCAATAATGAAGGGACCTTCCCATTTGGGCTCGATCTTGTTCTTTTTCTTATCCGGCAGGCGTAGAACTAGTTCGCCAACGTTATAAGTTTTGGCCCGTACTTCTCTGCTTTGGTATCTACGAGCCTGTTGCTGATAAAATGCGGAACGGGATTTTGCCATGTCGCGCTCCTCCTCCAGGGTGTCCAGACTGTCCTGCCGATCAAGCTCGCCTTCTCTTTCTTCGTACATGCGCACTCGAGGTGAGTCATGAATTATGTCACAGGGCAAGACTGCCTCTGCGCCGTACACCATAAAGAAGGGTGTATATCCGGTACTACGATTCAGCATGGTCCGCAGCCCCCAGAGTACGGAGTCGAGCTCCTCTACCCAGTGTGTGTTAGACTCTGTTAAGGACCTCACTAATCTGGGTTTAATGCCGCTCATTATAAGACCATTTTCTCGCTCGACTTGGCCATTGGTTTGTGGGTGATAGACTGAAGCATAATCGAGCTTGATGCCCATTTTGCTGCACTAGAGTTTTACCTCATCGGCCATGAAGTTTGTGTTGTTGTCAGTGATGATGTTGTGGGGGACGCCATAATGGTGTACAACCCCGGATATGAAGTCTATCACCGGTCCGGATTCGGCCGTTTTAACAGGTTTGGCTTCTATCCATTTGGTGAATTTATCCACCATGACCAGTAAGTATTTTTTCTTGTGGGTTCCCCCTTTAAGGGGTCCAACCATGTCAAGCCCCCAGACCATGAAGGGCCACGTAATGGGGATTGTTTGGGGGCGGTGGGTGGCATGTGGCTTTGATTTGCAAAAGGCTGGCAACCGGCGCAGCATTGGACCAAGTCCTGTGCGTCTGCCCGGGCCGTCAGCCAATAGAATCATGTACGGAAGGCCTTGCTTACAAGAGCCCGGGCTGCGGCGTGGTGGCCACCGAGTCCGGCGTGAATTTCTGCCAAAAGCTTTCGCCCTTCCTCTTCGGAGATGCACCTTTGAAGGACTCCGGTAGTGCTTTTCTTATACATCTCTCCCTCATGGACCATGTAGGCTTTAGATCGCCGCACTATGCAGCATGCCTCATTTTGGTCCTCAGGAAGTTCCTGCCTAGTTAGGTAGGCCAGGAATGGTTCTGTCCACGAGGCGATGACGGCCATTATTACGTGGGCTAAAGGTGTTATTTCGGTGGCAGAGCCTCCGATTATGTCATAGTGTTCGGTATCGGGCATTTTGGCCGGGTCCGGACTATTGTTATCGGTGTCCCCTTCCCATACCACTGATGGCTTAAAAAGCCTCTCCAAAAAGATGTTGGGGGGGACCGCGTCGCGTTTTGCACCAATGCAGGCGAGGATATCTGCCGCCTGATTGTTTTCCCGAGCCACATGGTGAAATTCGAGCCCCTCAAACCGAGATGACACCTTTAGGACGGTGTTTCGATAGGCTGCCATCTTCGGATCCTTGGCATCAAAATCTCCAATTATTTGGGATATTGCAAGGTTCGAATCCCCATGCACCTCCAGACGTTGAATGCCCATGGAGACTGCCATCCGAAGACCATGCAAGAGGGCTTCGTATTCGGCTGCGTTGTTGGAGTCTGTATACAGTATCTGTAATACATACTGAACGGTATCTCCAGTTGGGGACGTCAGGATGACGCCAGCCCCCAGACCGGCCAGCATTTTTGAGCCGTCGAAATGCATGATCCAATTGGAGTATGTGTCATACTCTTTAGGGAGTTCGGCTTCCGTCCATTCGGCGACAAAGTCGGCCAATACTTGCGATTTAATGGCTCGCCGAGGTTTGTATGTTATGTCGAACGGGAGGAGCTCAATGGACCATTTGGCAATCCGTCACGTAGCGTCACGGTTGTTTATAATATCATTGAGTGGCACTTCCGAGGCTACTGTAATTGAACACTCTTGAAAGTAGTGTCACAGCTTCCGGGATGCCATGAATACCGCATAGGCTATCTTTTGATAATGTGGGTACCGTGATTTGCATGGAGTGAGGACAGTGGATACATAGTATACCGGCTTTTGAAGAGGGAATTTATGTCCGTCAGCTTCTCGTTCGACGACGAGCACTGCGCTTACAACTTGATGAGTTACCGCAATGTACAACAGCATTGGTTCGCTGATGTTTGGCGCAGCCAGGATTGGGTTGGTTGCTAGTATGGCTTTTATTTCTTCCAATCCGGCTGTGGCAGCATCCGTCCACTCAAAGTGTTCGGTGCGCTGAAGGAGGCGATAAAGGGGTAATGCCTTTTCTCCTAAGCGGGAGATAAAGCGGCTTAAAGCCGCCACACATCCAGTTAGTTTCCGGATTTGTTTGAGGTCCGTTGGGGTAGCCAACTGTGACAGAGCTCGGATTTTGGCCGGATTAGCTTCAATTCCTCTACTGGATACAATGAAGCCCAGGAGCTTTCCAGCTGGTACGTCGAAAACGCATTTTTCGGATTGAGCTTGATGTCGTATGTCCGGAGGTTGTCGAATGTGAGCCTCAAGTCGTCTATTAGAGAGTCGACGTGTTTGGTTTTAATGACCACATCATCTATGTATGCCTCAACTGTTTTGCCGATCTGTTTCTCCAGACATGTCTGGATCATGCGCTGATATGTTGCGCCGGCGTTTTTGAGCCCAGAAGGCATTGTGTTAAAACAGAAGGGGCCGTATGGTATGATAAATGCCGTTGCGGCTTGGTCGGACTCCGCCTTCTTAATTTGGTGGTAGCCGGAATATGTGTCAAGGAAACACAATGACTCGTGTCCTGCGGTAGCATCGATAATTTGATCAATGCGGGGGAGGGGGAAGGGATCCTTTGGGCAAGCCTTGTTGAGGTCCTTGAAATCGACACATAGGCGCCAGGATTTGTCCTTCTTTGGTACCATCACCAGGTTTGCTAGCCAGTCTGGGTGTTTTATTTCTCTAATGAATCCGGCCTCCAATAACTTGGCTAGTTCCTCTCCCATAGCCTGTCTCTTAGGTTCAGGGAAACGCCGAAGAGCCTGCTTGACCGGCTTGAATCCTTTTAGGATATTAAGGCTGTGCTCGGCCAGCTTGCGTGGGATTCCTGGCATGTCTGAGGGGTGCTAGGCGAATATGTCCCAATTCTCGCGCAGGAACTCTTGTAGTGCGGCGTCCATGGCGGGGTTTAACTGTGCCCCGATGGAGGCTGTTTTTGTAGGGTCCGTTGGGTGGACTTGGAATTTGACTATTTCATCCGCTGGTTCGAAAGAGGTGGACTTGGATCTCTTGTCAAGTATCACGTCGTCCCTGTCCACTATGGAGCGTAGCGCAGTTAATTCCTCGGCCGCAAAGGCTTCGGATAATGCCTCAAGGGCCAATGCGGCTGTTTTGTTTTCGGCGCAGAGTGCTGTGTCCGGATCACTAGAGAGAGTGATGATTCCGTTGGGCCTGGGCATTTTGTGCTTCATGTACCCGTAATGGGGTATGGCTTGGAAGATCGTGAACGCCTCCCGCCCTAAAAGGGCGTGGTATCCGCTACTGAACGGGGCCACTTGGAATGTAATTTCTTCGGACCTATAGTTCTCCGGCATGCCGAATACCACATCTAGTGTGATTTTCCCAGCACAGCGTGCTTCTCGACTGGGGATGATTCCTCTGAAAGTTGTGCTGCTTCGCTCAATGCAGTTCCAGTCTATTTCCATTTTTTGAAGAGTTTCCTCGTAGATGAGGTTTAATCCACTGCCGCCGTCCATGAGCACTTTGGTGAGTCAAAAGCCGTCCACAATTGGACTGAGACCAGTGCTCAGGTTGTTCGGAATTTAGGTTCGTCGCTGGCATTGAAGGTAATAGCTGTGTCACTCCATGGATTTATTGCTGCTACGTGGCAGATTTCAGCAATGCTGTGGAGTGTTTGCTTGCGCCTATTATTTGATGCGAAGGTCTTAAAGACTGTTAATACCGTATTGTTATCACTGGGATGGTGCTCTGTGGCATCTGGGATGAGAAGGTCTTCGCCGCTTTTGGCCACCTACCGGAGTATCCAACATGCTCTAAGGCTGTGTGTTGGTATGGTATCCATTGTACTATGAATTTTGCAGGGTCCGTTGAGCCATCCCTCCATTACGGTTCCACGCCCTGTAGAGGGTTTTTGCTTCTTTGTAATTAACTCGGGTGTCTTATGATAGTGCACCCTTTTTCCTTGGACTGGGTGTATATATGGAGCCGGATTATCCCAAAATTTTGATTCGGTTTTCCAGGCACTTTCCCTCGCACAGTACTTTCGTACTATGGATGCCAAGTCGGTGAAGTGTGATATGTCACGGCGACTTATGGCGTTAAGGATTCCCTTGTCCGTGTAGTTATTGTAGAAAAGTGAGACTGTGTCTTCCTCGCAGCAGTCCTTAACCTTGTTCATCACAAGGAGGAATCTGGCCCAATAATGATGTACTGTTTCATGGGGCTCTTGCTTGATGTGGGAAAGATCGTTTATGTCTGGGTGGGTGGGTGGTTTTGAGTCCGAACCCCTACCCAATCTGAGGCCCAGGGGCCGAGGAGTTTTCGATCTTGGAAGTTCAGATTCTGGGGTGTTGCCCGATGAGTCTGGCCCGCTACCTGACTCTAGGTTCAGGATTTGGGTGATGTCTTCCCGTAAACAGGTATCCGGCTCGGAGAGCTCAGGAATCCGGACATAGTTAGTCCTCAAGACAGAGGAAGAATCGCCGCATTGTTCCTCCACCACCGCAACATGATGGGTGACCGGTGGAGAGTAAATCTCCCTTTGATCGGGTTTAAGCCCAATCCGATCATAGTCTATAACGACTCCCAAGGCGGCGATGCGATCCAAGAGCTCGTTTAGGGAAGAGTGCTCCATTGGATCCATCTGCTCGGCGAATTCCGAGCCGACGTGGAGGCTGTTTTCGATGACCCGAGAAGTCATCGTCGGTGCAGCAGCCGAACAGGCGGTCATGACGAAACTGCCTAGCCGGAGAGTTTGGCTGACAGTCAGGGATCCCCTGGCGGTAATGTTGTTTTTAACAATGAGATGAGGCATCCTTCCTTACGGCGACGTCACAGAGGAACTCTCAATTAAAGCACCAATGTCGGTGTCAAAACCGGCGGATCTCGGGTAGGGGGTCCCGAACTGTCTGTCTAAGGTGGATGGTAACAGGAGGCAGGGGACACGATGTTTTGCCCAGGTTTGGGCCCTCTTGATGGAGGTAAAACCCTACGTTCTGCTTGATTTATTCTTGATGATATGAGTATTACAAGAGTTGATCTACCACGAGATCGGAGAGGCTAAACCCTAGAAGCTAGCCTATGGTATGATTGTCTGTTGTCCTACGGACTAAAACCCTCCGGTTTATATAGACACCGGAGGGGGCTAGGGTTACACAAGGTCGGTTGCAAAGGAGGAATATACATATCTGTATTTCCTAGCTTGCCTTCCATGCCAAGTAGAGTCCCATCCGAACACGGGACGAAGTCTTCAATCTGGTATCTTCATAGTCCAACAGTCCAGCCAAAGGATATAGTCCGGCTGTCCGGAGACCCCCTAATCCAGGACTCCCTCAGTGTGCATCCAACTCGCTTGCTCACGAATACCTAGGGCATTTTGAGGAAGCCCATCATTGGAATATACTAGCCAAGTTCTTATAATGTAAAATTCCCACTAGTATATGAAAGTGACAACATAGGAGACTCTCTATCATGAAGATCATGGTGCTACTTTGGAGCACAAGTGTGGTAAAAGGATAGTAGCATTGCCCCTTCTCTCTTTTTCTCTCATTTTTTATTTGGGCTTCTTTGGCCTCTTTTATTTATTTATTTTCGTCCGGAGTCTCATCCCGACTTATGGGGAAATCATAGTCTCCATCATCCTTTCCTCACTGGGACAATGCTCTAATAATGATGATCATCACACTTTTATTTACTTACAACTCAAGAATTACAACTCAATACTTAGAACACGATATGACTCTATGTGAATGCCTCTGGCGGTGTACCGAGATGTGCAATGACTCATGAGTGACATGTATGAAAGAATTATGAACGGTGGCTTTGCCACAAATACGATGTCAACTACATGATCATGCTAAGCAATATGACAATGATGGATTATGTCATAAGAAACAGAACGGTGGAAAGTTGCATGGCAATATATCTCGGAATGGCTATGGAAATGCCATAATAGGTAGGTATGGTGGCTGTTTTGAGGAAGGTATATGGTGGGTGTATAATACCGACGAAAGGTGCGCGGTATTAGAGAGGCTAGCAATGGTGGAAGGAAGAAAACTGCGTATAATTCATGGACTCAACATTAGTCATAAAGAACTCATATACTTATTGCAAAAATCTACAAGTCATCAAAGCAAAGTATTATGTGCATGCTCCTAGGGGGGTAGATTGGTAGGAAATGACCATCGCTCGTCCCCGACCGCCACTCATAAGGAAGACAATCAAAAAATAAGTCATGCTTCGACTTCATCACATAACGGTTCACCATACGTGCATGTTACGGGAATCACAAACTTTAACACAAGTATTTCTCAAATTCACAACTATTCAACTAGCACAACTTTAATATCACCATCTTCATATCTGAAAACAATTATCAAGTATCAAACTTCTCATAGTATTCAACACACTCATAAGAAAGTTTTACTATTCTTGCATACCAAGCATATTATGATTATTTAAGCGAATTACCATGCTATTTAAGACTGTCAAAATAATCTAAGTGAAGCATGAGAGATCAATAGTTTCTATAAAACAAATCCACCACCGTGCTCTAAAAATATAAGTGAAGTACTAGAGCAAAATTATATAACTCAAAAAATATAAGCGAAGCACATAGAGTATTCTAAGAAATTCCAAATCATGTATGGCTCTCTCAAAAGTTGTGTACAGCAAGGATGATTGTGGTAAACTAAAAGGCAAAGACTCAAATCATACAAGACGCTCCAAGCAAAACACATATCATGTGGTGAATAAAAAAATAGCTCCAAGTAAAGTTACCGATAGAAGTAGACGAAAGAGGGGATCCCTTCCGGGGCATCCCCAAGCTTTGGATTTTAGGTGTCCTTATATTATCTTGGGGGTTCCATGGGCATCCCCAAGCTTAGGCTCTTGCCACTCCTTGTTCCATAGTCCATCAAATCTTTATCAAAAAACTTGAAAACTTCACAACACAAAACTTAAAGTAGAAAATCTCGTTAGCTCCGTTAGCGAAAGAAAACAAAAGACCACTTCAAGGTACTGTAATGAACTCATTATTTATTTATATTGGGGTTAAACCTACTGTATTGCAACTTCTCTATGGTTTATAAACTATTTTACTAGCCATAGATTCATCAAAATAAGCAAACAACACACGAAAAACAGAATCTGTCAAAAACAGAACAGTCTGCAGTAATCTGTAGATAGCGCAAGATCTGGAACCCCAAAAATTCTAAAATAAATTTCTCGACGTGAGGAATTTATCTATTAATCATCTGAAAAAATAATTAACTAAATATCACTTTCCAAATAAAAATGGCAGCAGTTCTCGTGAGCGCTAAAGTTTCTGTTTTTTACAGCAAGATTAACAAGACTTTCCCCAAGTCTTCCCAACGGTTCTACTTGGCACAAACACTAATTAAACACAAAAAACACAACCAAACAGAGGCTAAATAAATTATTTATTACTAAACAGGAGCAAAATGCAAGGAATAAAAATAAAATTGGGTTGCCTCCCAACAAGCACTATCGTTTAACGCCCCTAGCTAGGCATAAAAAACAAGGATAGATCTAGGTATTGCCATCTTTGGTAGGCAATTCTTCAATGAGACATCTATTATCCTTAGAAATTTCTTTCTTTTTAGTTATTATCAAACTTTTAGGCACAAGATCGAAAAATTCATTTGTAACAAATGGTTCCTTAATGATAGCAACAAGATTGGGATGAATACTTATAGATTTGAGATCCGCAGTTTCCTTACTAGAGGATTCACCCTTATTTTTAGGAACATACATAAGCTTGGAAATTTTAGTAGGAGGACTTGGAGTATTCTTTACCGAAGCAAAAGCGTTTCCCAAGTTGGTAATGATATCTTCAAGTTTATCGATCCTAGTGGAATCATGATATATTTTCTCATTAACTATGGGTTCCTTCTCTTTAATATTTTTCAAAGTGACTCCTACTTTAGATCCATATTGAGAGATTCGGTTGTGGAACTTTTTATCCAAATTTTCGATTAACTCTACTGTAGCAACCTTATTTTCAATAATTTCAAGCCTTTGCATTACATGCTCCAAAGTTAATATAGTTCCATTAACCAAAAGAGGGGGTGATCCAAACAAATCTATCATAGCATTATAAGAATCAAAAGTATGGCTACCTAAGAAATTCCCTCCGGTAATGGTATCAAGGATATATCTATACCAAGGATTAGCACCTACATAAAAATTGCGGAGAAGAGCGGAAGTAGATTGCTTCCTAGTAGATCTATTTTGAGCATTGCAAATTCTATACCAAGCATCTTTCAGATTTTCTCCCTCCCTTTGTTTAAAATTTAGGACGTCATTCTCGGGAGATAACAGAGAGGATAGAGGACTAGCCATAGCAACAAGCGAGCAAACAAGAAACGGGCAAAAAGAGACAAATAGAGAAAGAGAGGGAGGATAGAGAGAGAGAGGGCGAATAAAAACGGCAAGGGTGAAGTGGGGGAGAGGAAAACGAGAGGGAAATGGCAAATAATGTAATGCGAGAGATAAGGGTATGTGATGGGTACTTGGTATGTTGACTTTTGCGTAGACTCCCTGGCAACGGCGGCAGAAATCTTCTTGCTACCTCTTGAGCACTGCGTTGGATTTCCTTGAAGAGGAAAGGATGATGCAGCAAAGTAGCATAAGTATTTCCCTTCGTTTTTGAGAACCAAGGCATCAATCCAGTAGGAGGCTACGCGCAAATCCCTCGTACCTGCACAAAACAAATAACTCCTCACAACCAATGCGAAAAGGGGGTGTCAATCCCTTCATGGTCACTCACGAGAGTGAGATTTGATAGATGTGATAAGATAATATTTTTGGTAGTTTTGTGATAAAGATGCAAAGTAAAATAAAAGCAAAGTAAATAACTAGGTATTGGAAGATTAATATGATGAAGATAGACCCGGGGGCCATAGGTTTCACTAGTGGCTTCTCTCAAGGGCATAAGTATTTTACGGTGGGTGAACGAATTACTGTTGAGCAATTGACAGAATTGAGCATAGTTATGAGAGTATCTAGGTATGATCATGTATATAGGCATCACGTCTGAGACAAGTAGACCGACTCCTGCCTGCATCTACTACTATTACTCCACTCATCGACCTCTATCCAGCATGCATCTAGAGTATTAAGTTCATGGAAACAGAGTAACGCCTTAAGCAAGATACATGATGTAGAGGGATAAATTCATGCAATATGATAAAAAAAACATCATGTTATCCTCGATGGCAACAATACAATACGTGCCTTGGTGCCCCTACTGTCACTGGGAAAGGACACCGCAAGATTGAACCCAAAGCTAAGCACTTCTCCCATTGCAACAAAGATCAATCTAGTAGGCCAAACCAAACTGATAATTCAAAGAGACTTGCAAAGATAACCAATCATACATAAAAGAATTCAGAGAAGATTCAAATATTGTTCATAGATAATCTTGATCATAAACCCACAATTCATCGGTCTCAACAAACACACCGCAAAAAGAAGATCACATCGAATAGATCTCCACAAGAGAGGGGGAGAACTTTGTATTGAGATCCAAAAAGAGAGAATAATCCATCTAGCTAATAACTACGGACCCGAAGGTCTGAGGTAAACTACTCACACTTCATCGGAGAGGCTATGGTGTTGATGTAGAAGCCCTCCGTGATGGATGCCCCCTCCGGCGGAGCTCCGTAATAGGCCCTAAGATGGGATCTCATGGATACAGAAAGTTGCGGTGGTGGAATTAGGTTTTTTGGCTCTGTATCTGATCGTTTGGGGGTACGTAGGTATATATAGGAGGAAGGAGTACATCGATGGAGCAACAGGGGGCCCACGAGGGTGGAGGGCACGCCTGGGGGGTAGGCGCGCCCCCTACCTCGTGACCTCCTCCTTTGTTTCTTGACGTAGGGTCCAAGTCTCCTGGATCACGTTTGTTGAGAAAATCACGTTCCCGAAGGTTTCATTCTGTTTGGACTCCGTTTGATATTCTTTTTCTTCGAAACCCTAAAATAGGCAAAAAAACAGCAATTCTGGGTTGGGCCTCCGGTTAATAGGTTAGTCCCAAAAGTAATATAAAAGTGGATAATAAAGCCCAATAATGTCCAAAACAGTAGATAATATAGCATGGAGCAATCAAAAATTATAGATACGTTGGAGACGTATCACCCTAGCAAGTTGTTCATCAAGAAATTCACCAAGTGGCACAGTAGTACAAGCATAGAAGTAGTTTCATCATAAGTATCATGCATAGCAGAAGTGGCATCATCAATAACATGCGACATATCAGAATTAATAGCAGAAGCAGGTTTAGGTGTCGCAAGCTTACTCAAAACAGGAGGTGAATCAAGTGCAGTGCTAGATGGCAGTTCCTTACCTCCCCTCGTAGTTGAGGGATAAAGTTTTGTTTTCGCGTCTTTCAAGTTCTTCATAGTGACCAGCAGATATAAATCCCAAGTGACTCAAAGAATAGAGCTATGCTCCTAGGCAACGACGCCCGAAAATAGTCTTGATAACCCACAAGTATAGGGGATCGCAACAGTTTTCAAGGGTAGAGTATTCAACCCAAATTTATTGATTCGACACAAGGGGAGCCAAAGAATATTCTCAAGTATTAGCAGTTGAGTTGGCAATTCAACCACACCTGGATAACTTAATATCTGTAGCAAAGTATTTAGTAGCAAAGTAATATGGAAGTAACGGTAACGGTAGCAAAAGTAATATTTTTGGGTTTTGTAGTGATTGTAACAGTAGCAATGGAAAAGTAAATAAGCGAAGAACAATATGTGAAAAGCTCATAGGCATTGGATCGGTGATGGAGAATTATGTCGGATGCGGTTCATCATGTAATAGTCATAACATAGGGTGACACAGAACTAGCTCCAATTCATCAATGTAATGTAGGCATGTATTCCGAATATAGTCATACGTGCTTATGGAAAAGAACTTGCATGACATCTTTTGTCCTACCCTCCCGTGGCAGCGGGGTCCTAATGGAAACTAATGGATATTAAGGCCTCCTTTTAATAGAGTACCGGACCAAAGCATTAACACATAGTGAATACATGAACTCCTCAAACTACGGTCATCACCGGGAGTGGTCCCGATTATTGTCACTTCGGGGTTGCCGGATCATAACACATAGTAGGTGACTATAGACTTGCAAGATAGGATCAAGAACTCACATATATTCATGAAAACATAATAGGTTCAGATCTGAAATCATGGCACTCAGGCCCTAGTGACAAGCATTAAGCATAGCAAAGTTATAGCAACATCAATCTCAGAACATAGTGGATACTAGGGATCAAACCCTAACAAAACTAACTCGATTACATGATAAATCTCATCCAACCCATCACCATCCAGCAAGCCTACGATGGAATTACTCACGCATGGCGGTGAGCATCATGACATTGGTGATGGAGGATGGTCGATGATGATGATGGCGACGGATTCCCCTCTCTGGAGCCCCGAACGGACTCCGGATCAGCCCTCCCAAGAGAGTTTAGGGCTTGGCGGTGGCTCCGTATCGTAAAATGCGATGAATCTTTCTCTCTGATTTTTTTCTCCCCGAACACGAATATATGGAGTTGGAGTTGAGGTCGATGGAGCTCCAGGGGGCCCACGAGGCAGGGGGGCGCGCCCCCTGCCCTCGTGGACAGGTGGTGGGCCCCCTGACCTTGATTCTTTCTCCAATATTTTTTATTATTTCCAAAAATAATCTCTGTGGAGTTTCAGGTCATTCCAAGAACTTTTGTTTCTGCACATAAATAACACCATGGCAATTCTGCTGAAAACAGCGTCAGTCCGGGTTAGTTCCATTCAAATCATGCAAGTTAGAGTCCAAAACAAGGGAAAAGTGTTTGGAAGAGTATATACGACGGAGACGTATCAATCTCTCACTAAATTTCAAGGTACAATTGTTCTCCTTGAGTATGCACCGTTGCTACAGTTCACCGTGTCGAGACACCGCGTGATGATCGGGTGTGACAAGCTCTACGTTCACATACAACGGGTGCAAGCCAGTTTTGCACACGCATAATACTCAGGTTAAACTTGACGAGCCTAGCATATGCAGATATGGCCTCGGAACACTGAGACCGAAAGGTCGAACGTGAATCATATAGTAGATATGATCAACATAGTGATGTTCACCATTGAAAACTACTCCATCTCACGTGATGATCAGACATGGTTTAGTTGATATGGATCACGTGATCATTTAGATGACTAGAGGGATGTCTATCTAAGTGGGAGTTCTTAAGTAATATGATTAATTGAACTTTAATTTATCATGAACTTAGTCTTGATAGTATTTGCAAATTATGTTGTAGATCAATAGCTCACGATGTAGCTCCCTATTTATTTTTGATATGTTCCTAGAGAAAAATAAGTTGATAGTTGGTAGTAGCAATGATGTGGACTTGGTCCGTGATCTGAGGATTTTCCTCATTGCTGCACAGAAGAATTATTCCTTTCATGCACCGCTAGGTGACAGACCTATTGCAGGAGCATATGCAGATGTTATGAACGTTTGACAAAGCTCGGTATGATGACTACTTGTTAGTTTAGTGCACCATGTTTTACGGCTTAAAACTGGGACTTCAAAAACGTTTTGAACGCCACAGAGCATATGAGATGTTCCAAGAGATGAAATTGGTATTTTAGTCTCATGCTTGTGTCGAGAAGTATGACACCTCTATTTTGCCTACAAGATGGAGAATAGCTCAACCAGTGAGCATGTGCTCAGAATGTCTGAGTGCTGCAATCACTTGAATCACATGGGAGTTGATCTTCCAGATAAAATAGTGATTGATAGAGTTCTCTAGTCACTATCACCAAGTTACTAGAACTTCGTGATGAACTATAATATGCAAGGGATAACAGAAACGATTCCCAAGCTCTTCGCGATGCTGAAATCGGCGAAGGTAGAAATCAAGAAAAAGCATCAAGTGTTGATGGTTGACAAGAACACTAGTTTCAAGAAAAAGAGCAAGGGAAAGAAAGGGAACTTCAAGAAGAATGGCAAGCAAGTTGTCACTCCCATAAAAAAGCCCAAAGCTAGACTCAAGCCTAAAACTGAGTGCTTCTACTGCAAAGGAAATGGTCACTGGAAGTGGAACTGCTCTAGATACCTGGAGGATAAGAAGGATGGCAAAGTGAACAAAGGTATATTTGATATACATGTTAATGATGTGTACTTTACTAGTGTTTATAGCAACCCCTCAGTATTTGATACTGGTTCAGTTGCTAAGAGTAGTAACTCAAAACGGGAGTTGCAAAATAAACATAGACTAGTTAAGGGAAGGGTGATGATGTGTGTTGTAAGTGATTCCAAGGTTGATAAGATCAGCATCATACACTCCCTTTACCTTCGGGATTAGTGTTGAACCTAAAATAAATGTTATTTGGTGTTTGCGTTGAGCATGAATATGATTGGATCATGTTTATTGCAATAGGTTATTCATTTAAATCAAAGAATAATTGTTGTTCTATTTACATGAATAAAACCTTCTATGGTCATACACTCAATATAAATGGTTTACTGAATCTCGGTCGTAGTGATACACATGTTCATAATATTGAAGCCAAATGATGCAAAGTTAATAATGATAGTGCAACTTATTTGTGACACTGCCATTTAAGTCATATTGGTGTCAAGCGCATGAAGAAACTCCATGCTGATGGGCTTTTGGAATCACTTGATTATGAATCACTTGATGCTTGCGAACCATGCCTCATGGGCAAGATGACTAAGACTCCGTTCTCCGGAACAATGGAGCGAGCAACAGACTTGTTGGAAATAATACATACTGATGTATGCGGTCTGATGAGTGTTGAGGCTCGCGGCGAGTATCGTTATTTTCTGACCTTCACAGATGATTTGAGCAGATATGGGTATATCTACTTGATGAAACATAAGTCTGAAACAATTGAAAAGTTCAAAGAATTTATGAGTGAAGTGGAAAATCATCGTAACAAGAAAATAAAGTTTCTACGATCTGATCGTGGAGGTGAATATTTGAGTTATGAGTTTGGCCTTCATTAAAAATGTGGAATAGTTCCACAACTCATGCCATCTGGAATAGCACAGCGTAATGGTGTGTCCGGACGTCATAATCGTACTTTATTGGATATGGTGCGATCTATGATGTCTCTTACCGATTTACCACTATTGTTTTGGGGTTATGCATTAGAGATAGCTGCATTCACGTTAAATAGGGCACCATCTAAATCCATTGAGGCGACATCGTATGAACTGTGGTTTAGCAAGAAACCTAAGCTGTTGTTTCTTAAAGTTTGGGGTTCCGATGCTTATGTGAAAAAGTTTCAGCCTGATAAGCTCAAAACCCAAATCGGTGAAGTGCGTCTTCATAGGATACCCAAAAGAAACTGTTGGGTACACCTTCTATCACAGATCCGAAGGCAAGATCTTTGTTGCTAAGAATGGATCCTTTCTAGAGAAGAAGTTTCTCTCAAAAGAAGTGAGTGGGAGGAAAGTAGAACTTGATGAGGTAATTTTACCTTCTCTCGAATTGGAAAGTAGCTCATCACTGAAATTAGTTCTAGTGATGCCTACACCAATTAGTGAGGAAGTTAATGATGATGATCATGAAACTTCAGATCAAGTTACTACAAACCTCGTAGGTCAACCAGAGTACGATCCGCACCAGAGTGGTACGGTAATCCTGTTCTGGAAGTCATGTTAATAGACCGTGATGAACCTACGAACTATGAGGAAGTGATGATGAGCCCAGATTCCGCAAAATGGCTTGAGGCCATCAAATCTGAGATTGGATCCATGTACGAGAACAAAGGATGGACTTTGATTGACTTGCCCGATGATCGGCAAGACATTGAGAATAAATGGATCTTCAAGAGGAAGACAGACACTGATAGTAGTGTTACTATCTACAAAGCTCGAATTGTCACAAAAAAAATTCGACAAGTTTAAGGTGTTGACTACGATGAGATTTTCACTCATAGCAATGCTTAAGTCTGTCCGAATCATGTTAGCAATTTCCACATTTGATGAAATCTGGTAAATGGATGTCAAAACTGCATTCCTTAATGGATTTCTTAAAGAAGAGTTGTATATGATACAACAAGAAGGTTTTGTCAATCCTAAAGGTGCTAACAAAGTGTGCAAGCTCAAGCGATCCATCTATGGACTGGTGCAAGCATCTCGGAGTTGGAATATACGCTTTGATGAGTTGATCAAAGCATATAGTTTTATACAGACTTGCAGTGAAGCTTGTATTTACAAGAAAGTGAGTGGGAGCACTACAAGATTTCTGATAAGTATATGTGAATTACATATTGTTGATCGGAAATGATGTTGAATTTTCTGGAAAGCATAAAGGAGTGTTTGAAAGGATTTTTCCAAGAAAGACCTCAGTGAAGCTACTTACATACTAGGCATCAAGATCTATAAAGATAGATCAAGACACTTGATAAGACTTTTGATGAGTACATACCTTGATAAGATTTTGAAGGAGTTCAAAATGGATCAGTCAAAGAAGGAGTTCTTGCCTGAATTGCAAGGTGTGGAGTTGAGTGAGACTCAAAACCCGACCACGGTAGAAAATAGAAAGAGAATGAAAGTCATTCCCTATGCCTCAGTCATAGGTTCTATAAACTATGATATGATGTGTACCAGACCTATTCTGTACCTCACCATGAGTTTGTCAAGAGGGTACAATAGTGATCCAGGAATGGATCACTGGACAGGAGTCAAAATTATCCTTAGTGGAATAGGGATATGTTTCTCGGTTATGGAGGTGACAAAAAGTTTGTCGTAAAGGGTTACGTCAATGCAAGCTTTGACACTGATCCAGATGACTCTAAGTCTCAATCTGGATACATATTGAAAGTGGGAGCAATTAGCTAGAGTAGCTCCGTGCAGAGCATTGTAGACATAGAAATTTGCAAAATACATACGGATCTGAATGTGGCAGACCCATTGACTAAACTTCTCTCACAAGCAACACATGATCACACCTTAGTACTCTTTGGGTGTTAATCACATAGCGATGTGAACTAGATTATTGACTCTGGTAAACCCGTTGAGTGTTGGTCACATGGTGATGTGAACTATGGGTGTTAATCACATGGTGATGTGAACTATTGGTGTTAAATCACATCGCGATGTGAACTAGAGTATTGACTCTAGTGCAAGTGGGAGACTGAAGGAAATATGCCATAGAGGCAATAATAAAGTTATTATTTATTTCCTTATTTCATGATAAATGTTTCTTATTCATGCTAGAATTGTATTAACCAGAAACTTAGTACATGTGTGAATAAATAGACAAAACATAAGTGTCCCTAGTATACCTCTACTTGACTAGCTCGTTTATCAAAGATGGTTATGTTTCCTAACCATAGACATGTGTTGTCATTTGATGAACGGAATCACATCATTAGGAGAATGATGTGATTGACAACACCCATTCATTAGCTTAGCATTATGATCATTACAGTTTCATTGTTACTGCTTTCTTCATGACTTATACATGTTCCTCAAACTATGAGATTATGCAACTCCCGAATACCGGAGGAACACTTTGTGTGCTATCAAACATCACAACGTAAATGGGTGATTATAAAGATGCTCTACAGGTGTCTCCGAAGGTATTTGTTGGGTTGGCATAGATCGAGATTATGATTTGTCACTCCATGTTTCGGAGAGGTATCTCTGGGCCCTCTCGGTAATGCTTATCACTATAAGCCTTGCAAGCAATGTGGCTAATGAGTTAGTTGCGGGATGAAGTATTACGGAACGAGTAAAGAGACTTGCCAGTAACGAGATTGAACTAGGTATGATGATACCGATGATCGAATCTCGGGCTAGTAACATACCGATGACAAAGGGAACAACGTATGTTGTTGTGCGTTTTGAACGATAAAGATCATCGTAGAATATGTAGGAGACAATATGAGCATCCAGGTTCCGCTATTGGTTATTGACCAAAGATGTGTCTCGGTCATGCATGTCTACATAATTATCGAACCCGCAGGGTCCGCACGCTTAACGTTCGATGACGATTTGTATTATGAGTTATGTGATTTGATGTACCGAAGGTTGTTTGGAGTCCCGGATGAGATCACAGACATGACGAGGAGTCTCGAAATGGTCGACACATAAATATTGATATATTGGACCATGTTATT
>NC_041380.1:46191533-46230105 GCF_002162155.2 Triticum dicoccoides | reverse complement strand
GAACTAATGGGCCACCATGGGCCCTATTGGAGAGAGAGGAGGGAGGCCAGGGTAGGCCACGCCCCCCCCCCTTGGATTCCGAATAGGACAAGGGAAGGGGGGCGACGCCCCCCTTTCCTACTCCCTCTCCCTCTCCTTCCTTCCCACTCTCTCCCTCTTGGTGGAATCCTACTAGGACTTGAAGTCCTAGTAGGACTCCCCTCCTTGGGCGCGCCCCCTAGGGCCGGCGAGCCTCCTCCCTCCCTCCTTTATATACATGGGGAGAGGGCACCCTAGAGGACATTAAAGTTTCTCTTAGCCGTGTGCGATGCCCCCCTCCATGGTTACACACCTCGGTCATATCGTCGTAGTGCTTAGGCGAAGCCGTGTGCCGGTAACTTCATCATCACCGTCACCACGCCATCGTGCTGTCGGAACTCTCCCTCGGCCTCAACTAGATCAGGAGTATGAGGGATGTCATCGTGGTGAATGTGTGCTGAACACGGAGGTGTCGTACATTCGGTGCTAGGATCGGTCGGATCGTGAAGACGTACGACTACATCGACCGCGTTGATAAAACGCTTCTGCTTTCGGTCTACGAGGGTACGTGGACACACTCTCCCCGCTCGTTTCTATGCTTCTCCTAGATAGATCTTGCGTGATCGTAGTGTTGGGGAACGTTGTAATTTCAAAATTTTCCTACACACACGCAAGATCATGGTGATGCATAGCAACGAGAGGGAAGAGTGTCATCCTGCTACCTCTTGAGCACTGTGATGGTTTTCCCTTGAAGAGGAAAGGGTGATGCAGTAAATTAGCGTAAGTATTTCCCTCAGTTTTTGAGAACCAAGGTATCAATCCAGTAGGAGGCTACGCACGAGTCCCTTGCACCTGCACAAACAAATAAATCCTCGCAACCAATGCGATAACGGGTTGTCAATCCCTACACGATCACTTACGAGAGTGAGATCTGAATAAGATAGGATAATATTTTTGGTAATTTTATGATAAAGATGCAAAGTAAAATAAAAGCAATGGAAATAACTAAGTGTTGGAAGATTAATATGATGGAAAATAGACCCGTGGGCCATAGTTTTCACTAGTGGCTTCTCTTGAGAGCATAAGTATTCACGGTGGGTAGACAAATTACTGTTGAGCAATTGACAGAATTGAGCATAGTTATGAGAATATCTAGGTATGATCATGTATATAGGCATCACGTCTGAGACAAGTAGACTGACTCCTTCCTGCATCTACTACTATTACTCCACACATCGACCGCTATCCAGCATGCATCTAGAGTATTAAGTTCATAAGAACAGAGTAACGCTTTAAGCAAGATGATATGATGTAGACGGATAAATTCATGCAATATGATAAAAAAACCATCTTGTTATCCTCGATGGCAACAATACAATACATGCCTTGATGCCCCTACTGTCACTGGGAAAGGACACCGCAAGATTGAACCCAAAGCTAAGCACTTCTCCCATTGCAACAAAGATCAATCTAGTAGGCCAAACCAAACTGATAATTTGAAGAGACTTGCAAAGATAACCAATCATACATAAAAGAATTCAGAGAAGATTCAAATATTGTTCATAGATAAACTTGATCATAAACCCACAATTCATCGGTCTCAAAAAAGACACCGCAAAAGAAGATCACATCGAATAGATCTCCACAAGAGAGGGGGAGAACTTTGTATTGAGATCCAAAAAGAGAGAAGAAGCCATCTAGCTAATAACTATGGACCCGTAGGTCTGAAGTAAACTACTCACACTTCATCGGAAGGGCTATGGTGTTGATGTAGAAGCCCTCCGTGATCGATGCCCCCTCCGGCGGAGCTCCGGAACAGGCCCCAAGATGGGATCTCATGGATACAGAAGTTTGCGACAGTGGAATTAGGGTTTTGGCTCCGTATCTGATCGTTTGGGGGTACGTAGGTATATATAGGAGGAAGGAGTACGTCGGTGGAGCAACGTGGGGCCCACGAGGGTGGAGGGCGCGCCTGGGGGGTAGGCGCGCCCCCTACCTCATGGCTTCCTGGTGGCTTTCTTGACGTAGGGTCCAAGTCCTCTGGATCATGTTCGTTCCGAAAATCATGTTCCCGAAGGTTTTATTCCGTTTGGACTCCGTTTGATATTCTTTTTCTGCGAAACTCTGAAATAGGCAAAAAAACAGCAATTCGGGCTGGGCCTCCAGTTAATAGGTTAGTCCCAAAAATAATATAAAAGTGAATAATAAAGCCCAATATTGTCCAAAACAGAAGATAATATAGCATGGAGCAATCAAAAATTATGGGTACGTTGGAGACGTATCACATCCACGTACCCTCGTAGACCGTAAGCGGAAGCGTTATCACAACGCGGTTGATGTAGTCGTATGTCTTCACGATCCAACCGATCCAAGTACCGAATGCACGGCACCTCCGAGTTCTGCACACACTCAGCTCGGCGACATCCCATGAAATCATGATACAGCAGAGCTTCACGGGAGAGTTATGTCAGCGCGACAGCGTGATGACGGTGATGATGATGCTACCGACGCAGGGCTTCACCTAAGCACCGCTACGATATTACCGAGGTGGATTATGGTGGAGTGGGGCACCGCACATGGCTTGGAACAATCAACTTGTGTGTCCTAGGGTGCCCCCTGCCCCCGTATATAAAGGAGCAAGGGGAGGCCGGCCGGTACTTGGGGCGCGCCAAGGATGGGGGAGTCCTCCTCCTAGTAGGAGTAGGACTCCCCCTTCCTAGTCCAACTAGGAAGGGGGAAGGGGAAGGAAAGAGAGGGAGAGGGAGAGGGAAAGAGGGGCCGTGCCCCCTCCCCTAGTCCAATTCGGACTCGCCTTGGGGGGGACCTCCTGGGCTGCTGCCCTCTCTCTCCCCTAAGGTCCACTTGTTGGGGAACGCAGTAATTTCAAAAATTTCCTACACACACATAGGATCATGGTGATGCATAGCAACGAGAGGGGAGAGTGTTGTCCACGTACCCTCGTAGACCATTAAGCAGAAGCGTTATGACAATGCGGTTGATGTAGTCGTACGTCTTCACGATCGACTGATCCTCAACACCGAACGTACGGCACCTCCGTGTTCAGCACACGTTCAGCTCGGTGACGTCCCATGAACTCACGATCTAGTAGAGCTCGGGGAAGAGTTTCGTCAGCACGAAAGCGTGGTGACGATGTTGATGAAGTTACCGCAGCAGGGCTTCGCCTAAACACCGCTACAGTATGACCGAGGTGGATTATGGTGGAGGGGGGCACCGCACACGGCTGGGAGAGATCTTCGCGATCAACTTGTGTGTCTAGAGGTGCCCCCTGCCCCTGTATATAAAGGAGCAAGGGGGAGGCCGGCCGGCCCTTGTTGCCGCGCCTAGGAGGAGGAATCCTCCTCCTAGTAGGAGTAGGATTCCTCCCTTTCCTACTCCTACTAGGAGGGGAAAAGGCAGGGAGAGAAAGAGAAGGAAAGGGGGGCGCCACCCCCCTTCTCCTAGTCCAATTCGGACAAGGGGAAGGGGCGCGCTTCCTGCCCTAGGACGGCCCCTCTCTCTTTCCCTTATGGCCCAACAAGGCCCATTAGCCCCCGGGGGGTTCCGGTAACCCCTCCGGTACTCCGGTAAAATCCCAATTTCACCCGGAACTATTACGATGTCCAAATGTAGGCTTCCCATATATCAATCTTTATGTCTCGACCATTTCGAGACTCCTCGTTATGTCCGTGATCAAATACGAGACTCTGAACTACCTTCGGTACATCAAAACATATAAACTCATAAAACCGATCGTCATAGAACTTTAAGCGTGCGGACCCTACGGGTTCGAGAACTATGTAGACATGACCGAGACAAGTCTCCGGTCAATAACCAATAGCGGAACCTAGATGCTCATATTGGTTCCTACATATTCTACGAAGATCTTTATCGGTCAAACCGCACAACACAATACATTGTTCTCTTTGTCATCGGTATGTTACTTGCCCGAGATTCGATCGTCGGTATCCCAATACCTAGTTCAATCTCGTTACCAGCAAGTCTCTTTACTCGTTCTGTAATACATCATCCCGTAACTAACTCATTAGTTATCATGCTTGCAAGGCTTATAGTGATGTTTATTACCGAGAGGGCCCAGAGATACCTCTCCGACAATCGGAGTGACAAATCCTAATCTTGATCTATGCCAACTCAACAAGTACCATCGAAGACACCTGTAGAGCACCTTTATAATCACCCAGTTATGTTGTGACGTTTGGTAGCGCACAAAGTGTTCCTCCGGTATTCGGGAGTTGCATAATCTCATAGTCATAAGAACATGTATAAGGCATGAAGAAAGCAATAGTAGTAAACAAACGATCAAGTGCTAAGCTAACGTAATGGGTCAAGTCAATCACATCATTCTCCTAATGATGTGATCCCATTGATCAAATAACAACTCATGTCTATGGTTAGGAAACTTAACCATCTTTGATCAATGAGCTAGTCAAGTAGAGGCATACTAGTGGCACTCTGTTTGTCTATGTATTCACACATGTATTATCTTTCCGGTTAATACAATTCTAGCATGAATGATAAACATTTATCATGAAATAAGGAAATAAATAATAACTTTATTATTGCCTCTAGGGCATATTTCCTTCAGTCTCCCACTTGCACTAGAGTCAATAATATTGATTACACAGTAATGATTTTAACACCCAAGGAGCCTTGGTGCTGATCATGTTTTGCTCATGGAAGAGGCTTAGTCAACGGGTCTGCAACATTCAGATCCGTATGTATCTTGCAAATATCTATGTCTCCCACCTGGACTTGATCCCGGATGGAGTTGAAGCGTCTCTTGATGTGCTTGGTTCTCTTGTGAAATCTGGATTCATTTGCCAAGGCAATTGCACCAGTATTGTCACAAAAGATTTTCATTGGACCCGATGCACTAGGTATGACACCTAGATCGGATATGAACTCCTTCATCCAGACTCCTTCATTCGCTGCTTCCGAAGCAGCAATGTACTCTGCTTCACATGTAGATCCCGCCACGACACTCTGTTTAGAACTGCTCCAACTGACAGCTCCACTGTTTAATATAAACACGTATCCGGTTTGCGATTTAGAATCGTCCGGATCAGTGTCAAAGCTTGCATCAACATAACCATCTACGATGAGCTCTTTGTCACCTCCATAAATGAGAAACATATCCTTGGTCCTTTTCAGGTACTTCAGGATGTTCTTGACCGCTGTCCAGCGATCCACTCCTGGATTACTTTGGTACCTCCCTGCTAGGCTAATAGCAAGGCACACATCAGGTCTAGTACATAGCATTGCATACATGATAGAGCCTATGGCTGAAGCATAGGGAACACTTTTCATTTTCTCTCTATCTTCTGCAGTGGTCGGGCATTGAGTCTTACTCAACTTCACACCTTGTAATACAAGCAAGAACCCTTTCTTAGCTTGATCCATTTTGAACTTCTTCAAAACTTTATCAAGGTATGTGATTTGTGAAAGTCCAATTAAGCTTCTTGATCTATCTCTATAAATCTTGATGCCCAATATATAAGCAGCTTCACCGAGGTCTTTCATTGAAAAACTCTTATTCAAGTATCCTTTTATGCTATCCAGAAATTTTGTATCATTTCCAATCAACAATATGTCATCCATATATAATATTAGAAATGCTACAGAGCTCCCACTCACTTTCTTGTAAATATAGGCTTCTCCAAAAGTTTGTATAAAACCATATGCTTTGATCACACTATCAAACGTTTATTCCAACTCCGAGAGGCTTGCACCAGTCCATAAATGGATCGCTGGAGTTTGCATACTTTGTTAGCTCCCTTTGGATCGATAAAACCTTCAGGTTGCATAATATACAACTATTCTTCCAGAAATCCATTCAGGAATGCAGTCTTTACATCCATTTGCAAAATTTCATAATCATAAAATGCGGCAATTTCTAACATGATTTGGACGGACTTAAGCATCACTACGGGTGAGAAGGTCTCATCGTAGTCAACTCCTTGAACTTGTCGAAAACCTTTTGCAACAAGTCGAGCTTTGTACACAGTAACATTACCGTCAGCGTCTGTCTTCTTCTTGAAGATCCATTTGTTCTCAATGGCTTGTCGATCGTCGAGCAAGTCAACCAAAGTCCACACTTTGTTCTCATACATGGATCCCATCTCATATTTCATGGCCCTCAAGCCATTTTGCGGAATCTGGGCTCATCATCGCTTCCTCATAGTTCGTAGGTTCGTCATGGTCAAGTAACATGACCTCCAGAACTGGATTACCGTACCACTCTGGTGCGGATCTTGCTCTGGTTGACCTATGAGGTTCGGTAGTAAATTGATCTGAAGTTTCATGATCATCATCATTAGCTTCCTCACTAATTGTTTTAGATGTCACACGAACCGGTTTCTGGGATGAACTACTTTCCAATAAGGGAGCAAGTATAGTTACCTCATCAAGTTCTACTTTCCTCCCACTCACTTCTTTCGAGAGAGACTCCTTCTCTAGAAAGGATCCATTCTTAGCAACGAATATCTTGCCTTCGGATCTGTGATAGAAGGTGTACCCAATAGTTTCCTTTGGGTATCCTATGAAGACAGATTTCTCCGATTTGGGTTCTAGCTTATCAGGTTGAAGCTTTTTAACATAAGCATCGCAGCCCCAAACTTTAAGAAACAACAACTTTGGTTTCTTGCCCAACCATAGTTCATAAGGCGTTGTCTCAACGGATTCTGATGGTGCCCTATTTAACGTGAATGCAACCGTCTCTAAAGCATAACCCCAAAATGATAGCGGTAAATCAGTAAGAGACCTCATAGATCGCACCATATCTAGTAAAGTATGATTACGACGTTCGGACACACCATTACGCTGTGGTGTTCCGGGTGGCGTGAGTTGCGAAACTATTCCGCATTGTTTCAAATGTATGCCAAACTCATAACTCAAATATTCTCCTCCATGATCAGATCGTAAAAAGTTTATTTTCTTGTTACGATGATTTTCCACTTCACTCTGAAATTCTTTGAACTTTTCAAATGTTTCAGACTTATGTTTCATTAAGTAGATATACCCATATCTGCTTAAATCATCTGTGAAGGTAAGAAAATAACGATACTCGCCGTGAGCCTCAATATTCATCGGACCACATACATAAGTATGTATGATTTCCAACAAATCTGTTACTCGCTTCATAGTTCCGAAGAACGGCGTTTTAGTCATCTTGCCCATAAGGCATGGTTCGCAAGTACCAAGTGATTCATAATCAAGTGATTCCAAAAGTCCATCAGTATGGAGTTTCTTCATGCGCTTTATACCAATATGACCCAAACGGCAGTGCCACAAATAAGTTGCACTATCATTATCAACTCTGCATGTTTTGGCTTCAACATTATGAATATGTGTATCACTACTATCGAGATTCAACAAGAATAGACCACTCTTTAAGGGTGCATCACCATAAAAGATATTACTCATATAAATAGAACAACCATTATTCTCAGATTTAAATGAATAACCGTCTCGCATCAAACATGATCCAGATATAATGTTCATGCTTAACGCTGGCACCAAATAACAATTATTTAGGTCTAAAACTAATCCCGAAGGTAGATGTAGAGGTAGCGTGCCGACGGCGATCACATCGACTTTGGAACCATTTCCCACGCGCATCGTCACCTCGTCCTTAGCTAGTCTTCGCTTAATCTGTAGTCCCTGTTTCGAGTTGCAAATATTAGCAATAGAACCAGTATCAAATACCCAGGTGCTACTACGAGCTCTGGTAAGGTACACATCAATAACATGTATATCACATATACCTTTGTTCACCTTGCCATCCTTCTTATCCGCCAAATACTTGGGGCAATTCCGCTTCCAGTGACCAGTCTGTTTGCAGTAGAAGCACTCAGTCTCAGGCTTAGGTCCAGACTTGGGTTTCTTCTCCTCAGCAGCAACTTGTTTGCCGTTCTTCTTGAAGTTCCCCTTCTTCTTCCCTTTGCCCTTTTTCTTGAAACTGGTGGTCTTATTGACCATCAACACTTGATGCTCCTTCTTGATTTCTACCTCTGCAGCCTTTAGCATCGTGAAGAGCTCGGGAATTGTCTTATTCATCCCTTGCATATTATAGTTCATCACGAAGCTTTTGTAGCTTGGTGGTAGTGATTGAAGAACTCTGTCAGTGACACTATCAACAGGAAGATTAACTCCCAGTTGAGTCAAGTGATTATGATACCCAGACATTTTGAGTATATGCTCACTGACAGAACTATTCTCCTCCACCTTGCAGCTATAGAACTTATTGGAGACTTCATATCTCTCAACCCGGGCATTTTCTTGAAATATTAACTTCAACTCCCGGAACATCTCATATGCTCCATGATGTTCAAAATGTCGTTGAAGTCCTGGTTCTAAGCCGTAAAGCATGGCACACTGAACTACCGAGTAGTCATCAGCTTTTCTCTGCTAGACATTCATAACATCTGGTGTTGCTCCTGCAGCAGGTTTGGCACTTAGCGATGCTTCCAGGATGTAATTCTTCTGTGCAGCAATGAGGATAATCCTCAAGTTATGGACCCCGTCCGTGTAATTGCTACCACCATCTTTTTTCTTTCTCAAGGAACGCATTAAAATTCGACAGAACAACAGCACGGGCCATCTATGTACAACAACATAGATAAGCAAAATACTATCAGGTACTAAGTTCATGATAAATTTAAGTTCAATTAATCATATTACTTAAGAACTCCCACTTAGATAGACATCCCTCTAATCATCTAAGTGATCACATGATCCATATCAACTAAACCATAACCGATCATCATGTGAAATGGAGTAGTTTTCAATGGTGAACATCACTATGTTGATCATATCTACTATATGATTCACGCTCAACCTTTCGGTCTCAGTGTTCCGAGGCCATATCTGCGTATGCTAGGCTCGTCAAGTTTAACCCGAGTATTCTGCGTGTGCAAAACTGGCTTGCACCCGTTGTAGATGGACGTAGAGCTTATCACACCCGATCATCACGTGGTGTCTCGGCACGACGAACTTTGGCAATGGTGCATACTCAAGGAGAACAGTTTTATCTTGAAATTTAGTCAGAGGTCATCTTATATTGCTACCGTCAAACAAAGCAGAATAAGATGCATAAAGGATAAACATCACATGCAATCAATATAAGTGATATGATATGGCCATCATCATCTTGTGCTTGTGATCTCCATCTCCGAAGCACCGTCATGATCACCATCGTCACCGGCACGACACCTTGATCTCCATCGTAGCATCGTTGTCGTCTCGCCAACTATTGCTTCTACGACTATCGCTACCGCTTAGTGATAAAGTAAAGCAATTACAGGGCGATTGCATTGCATACAATAAAGCGACAACCATATGGCTCCTGCCAGTTGCCGATAACTCCGTTACAAAACATGATCATCTCATACAATAAATATAGCACCATGTCTTGACCATATCACATCACAACATGCCCTGCAAAAATAAGTTAGACGTCCTCTACTTTGTTGTTGCAAGTTTCACGTGGCTGCTACGGGCTGAGCAAGAACCGTTCTTACCTATGCATCAAAACCACAACGATTGTTCATCAAGTTAGTGTTGTTTTAACCTTCTCAAGGACCGGGCGTAGCCACACTCAGTTCAACTAAAGTTGGAGAAATTGACACCCGCCAGCCACCTATGTGCAAAGCACGTCGGTAGAACCAGTCTCGCGTAAGCGTACGCGTAATGTCGGTCCGGGCCGCTTCATCCAACAATACCGCCAAACCAAAGTATGACATGCTGGTAAGCAGTATGACTTGTATCGCCCACAACTCACTTGTCTTCTACTCGTGCATATAACATCAACGCATAAAACCAGGCTCGGATGCCACTGTTGGGGAACGCAGTAATTTCAAAATTTTCCTACGCACGCACAGGATCATGGTGATGCATAGCAACGAGAGAGGAGAGTGTTGTCCACGTACCCTTGTAGACTGTTAAGCAGAAGCATTATGACAACGCGGTTGATGTAGTCGTATGTCTTCACGATCGACCGATCCTCAGCACCGAACGTACGTCACCTCCGCGTTCAGCACACGTTCAATTCAGTGACGTCCCGCGAACTCACGATCTAGTAGAGCTCGGGGAAGAGTTTCGTCAGCACGACGGCGTGGTGACGATGTTGATGAAGTTACCGCAGCAGGGCATCGCCTAAACACCGCTATAGTATGACCGAGGTGGATTATGGTGGAGAGGGCACCGCACACGGCTGGGAGAGATCTTTGCGATCAACTTGTGTGTCTAGAGGTGCCCCCCTGCCCCTGTATATAAAGGAGCAAGGGGGAGGCCGGCCGGCCCTTGTTGGCGCGCCTAGGAGTAGGAATCCTTCTCCTAGTAGGAGTAGGATTCCTCCCTTTCCAACTCCTACTAGGAGGGGAAAAGGTAGGGAGAGAAAGAGAAGGAAAGGGGGGGCCGCCCCCTTCTCCTAGTCCAATTCAAACAGGGCGAAGGGGGCGCGCTACCTGCCCTAGGCCAGCCCCTCTCTCTTTCCCTTATGGCCCAACAAGGCCCATTAGCCCCCGGGGGGTTCCGGTAACCCCTCTGGTACTCCAATAAAATCCCGATTTCACCCGGAACTATTCTGATGTCCAAATGCAGGCTTCCAATATATAAATCTTTATGTCTCGACCATTTTGAGACTCCTTGTCATGTCCGTGATCAAATCCGGGACTCCAAACTACCTTCGGTATATCAAAACATATAAACTCATAAAACTGATCGTCACAAAACTTTAAGCGTGCGGACCCTGCGGGTTCGAGAACTATGTAGACATGACCGAGACACGTCTCCGGTCAATAACCAATAGCGGAACCTGGACACTCATATTGGTTCCTACATATTCTACGACGATCTTTATCGGTCAAACCGCACAACACTATACGTTGTTCTCTTTGTCATCGGTATGTTACTTGCCCGAGATTCGATCGTCGGTATCCCAATACGTAGTTCAATCTCGTTACCGGCAAGTCTCTTTACTCATTTTGTAATACATCATCACGTAACTAACTCATTAGTTATCATGCTTGCAAGGCTTATAGTGGTGTGTATTACTGAGAGGGCCCAGAGATACCTCTCCGACAATCAGAGTGAAAAATCCTAATCTTGATCTATTCCAACTCAAAAAGTACCATCGGAGACACCTGTAGAGCACCTTTATATTCACCCAGTTACGTTGTGACGTTTGGTAGCACACAAAGTGTTCCTCCGGTATTCGGGAGTTGCATAATCTCATAGTCATAAGAACATGTATAAGTCATGAAGAAAGCAATAGCAGTAAACAAACGATCAAGTGCTAAGCTAACGGAATGGGTCAAGTCAATCACATCATTCTCCTAATGATGTGATCCCATTGATCAAATAACAACTCATGTCTATAGTTAGGAAACTTAACCATCTTTGATCAACGAGCTAGTCAAGTAGAGGCATACTAGTGACACTATGTTTGTCTATGTATTCACACATGTATTATGTTTCCGGTTAATACAATTCTAGCATGAATAATAAACATTTATCATGAAATAAGGAAATAAGGAAATAAATAATAACTTTATTATTGCCTCTAGGGCATATTTCCTTCACCACTAAGGCCCAATACTTCCCCGGGGGGTTCCGGTAACCCCTCCGGCACTCCGGTTTTCTCCGAAACCACCCGGAACACTTCCGGTGTCCGAATATAGTCATTCAATATATAAATCTTTATGTCTCGACCATTTCGAGACTCCTCGTCATGTACGTGATCATATCCGGGACTCCGAACTACCTTCGGTACATCAAAACACATAAACTCATAATATCGATCATCACCAAACGTTAAGCATGCGGACCCTACGGGTTCGAGAACTATGTAGACATGACCGAGACACATCTCTAGTCAATAACCAATAGCAGAACCTGGATGCTCATATTGGCTCCCACATATTCTACGAAGATCTTTATCGGTCAAACCGCATAACAACATACGTTGTTCCCTTTGTCATCGGTATGTTACTTGCCCGAGATTCCATCGTCGGTATCTCAATACCTAGTTCAATCTCGTTATCGGTAAGTCTCTTTACTCGTTCCGTAATGCATCATCCCAAAAACTAACTCATTAGTTACAATGCTTGCAAGGCTTATAATGATGTGCATTACCGAGAGGGCCCAGAGATACCTCTTCGACAATCAGAGTGACAAATCCTAATCTTGATCTATGCCAACTCAACAAGTGCCATCGGAGACATCTGTAGAGCACCTTTATAATCACCCAGTTACGTTGTGACGTTTGGTATCACACAAAGTGTTCCTCCGGTATTCGAGAGTTGCATAATCTCATAGTAATAGGAACATGTATAAGTCATGAAGAAAGCAATAGTAGTAAACTAAAACGATCAAGTGCTAAGCTAACGGAATGGGTCAAGTCAATCACATAATTCTCCTAATGATGTGATTCCGTTTATCAAATGACAACTCATGTCTATGGCTAGGAAACTTAACCATCTTTGATCAACGAGCTAGTCAAGTAGAGGCATACTAGTGGCACTCTGTTTGTCTATGTATTCACACATGTATTATGTTTCTGGTTAATACAATTCTAGCATGAATAATAAACATTTATCATGAATTAAGGAAATAAATAATAACTTTATATTGCCTCTAGGGCATATTTCCTTCAGTCTCCCACTTGCACTAGAGTCAATAGTCTAGATTATACAGTAATGATTCTAACACCCATGGAGTCTTGGTGCTGATCATGTTTTGCTCGTGGAAGAGGCTTAGTCAACGGGTCTGCAACATTCAGATCCGTATGTATCTTGCAAATCTCCATGTATCCCACCTAGACTTGATCACGGATGGAATTGAAGCGTCTCTTGATGTGCTTGGTTCTTTTGTGAAATCTGGATTCCTTTGCCAAGGCAATTGCACCAGTATTGTCACAAAAGATTTTCATTGGACCCGATGCACTAGGTATGACACCTAGATCGGATATGAACTCCTTCATCCAGACTCCTTCATTTGCTGCTTCCGAAGCAGCTATGTACTCCGCTTCACACGTAGATCTCGCCACGACGCTTTGTTTAGAACTGCACCAACTAACAGCTCCATCGTTCAATATAAACATGTATCCGGTTTGCGACTTAGAGTCATCCGGATCAGTGTCAAAGCTTGCATCGACGTAACCATTTACGACGAGCTCTTTGTCACCTCCATAAACGAGAAACATATCCTTTTGTCCTTTTCAGGTATTTCATGATGTTCTTGACCATTGTCCAGTGATCCACTCCTGGATTACTTTGCTACCTCCCTGCTAAACTAATAGCAAGGCATACATCAGGTCTGGTATACAACATTGCATACATGATAGAGCCTATGGCTGAAGCATAGGGAACTTCTTTCATTTTCTCTCTATCTTGTGCAATGGTCGGGCATTTAGTCTGACTCAACTTCACACCTTCTAACACAGGCAAGAACCCTTTGTTTTCTTGATCCATTTTGAACTTCTTCAAAACTTTGTCAAGGTATGTGCTTTGTGAAAGTCCAATTAAGCGTCTTGATCTATCTCTATAGATCTTGATGCCCAATATATGAGCAGCTTCACCGAGGTCTTTCATTGAAAGACTCTTATTCAAGTGTCCTTTTATGCTATCCAGAAATTCTATATCATTTCCAATCAACAATATGTCATCCACATATAATATTAGAAATGCAACAGAGCTCCCACTCACTTTCTTGTAAATACAGGCTCCTCCAAAAGTCTGTATAAAACCATATGCTTTGATCACACTATCAAAACATTTATTCCAACTCCGAGATGCTTGCACCAGTCCATAGATGGATCGCTGGAGCTTGCACACATTGTTAGCACCCTTTGGATCGATAAAACATTCAGGTTGCATCATATACAACTCTTCTTCCAGAAATCCATTCAGGAATGCAGTCTTTACATCCATTTGCCAAATTTAATCATCATAAAATGCGGAAATTGCTAACATGATTCGCATGGACTTAAGCATCGCTACGGGTGAGAAGGTCTCATCGTAGTCAACTCCTTGAACTTGTCGAAAACCTTTTGCAACAAGTCGAGCTTTGTAGACAATAACATTACCGTCAGCGTCAGTCTTCTTCCTAAAGATCCATTTATTCTCGATGGCTTGCCAATCATTGGGCAAGTCAACCAAAGTCCATACTTTGTTCTCATACATGGATCCCATCTCAGATTTCATGGCCTCAAGCCATTTCACGGAATCTGGGCTCATCATCGCTTCCTCATAGTTCGTAGGTTCGTCATGGTCAAGTAACATGACTTCTAGAACAGGATTACCGTACCACTCTGGTGCGGATCTTACTCTGGTTGACCTACGAGGTTCGGTAGTAACTTGATCTGAAGTTACATGATCATCATCATTAGCTTCCTCACTAATTGGTGTAGGATTCACAGGAACAGATTTCTGTGATGAACTACTTTCCAATAAGGGAGCAGGTACAGTTTCCTCATCAAGTTCTATTTCCTCCCACTCACTTCTTTCGAGAGAAACTCCTTCTCCAGAAAGGATCCATTCTTAGCAACGAATGTCATGCCTTCGGATCTATGATAGAAGGTGTACCCAACCGTCTCCTTTGGGTATCCTATGAAGACACATTTCTCCGATTTGGGTTCGAGCTTATCAGGTTGAAGTTTTTTCACATAAGCATCGCAGCCCCAAACTTTAAGAAACGACAACCTTGGTTTCTTGCCAAACCATAGTTCATAAGGCGTCATCTCAATGGATTTAGACGGTGCCCTATTTAACATGAATGTAGCCTCTCTAAAGCATAACCCCAAAACGATAGCGGTAAATCAGTAAGAGACATCATAGATCACACCATATCTAGTAAAGTATGATTACGACGTTCGGACACACCATTATGCTGTGTTGTTTTAGGTGGCGTGAGTTGCGAAACTATTCCGCATTGTTTCAAATGAAGACCAAACTCGTAACTCAAATATTCTCCTCCATGATCAGATCATAGAAACTTTATTTTCTTGTTACGATGATTTTCCACTTCACTCTGAAATTCTTTGAACTTTTCAAATGTTTCAGACTTATGTTTCATTAAGTAGATATACCCATATATGCTCAAATCATCTGTGAAGGTGAGAAAATAACGATACCCGCCACGAGCCTCAATATTCATCTGTATGTATGATTTCCAACAAATCTGTTGCTCGCTCCATTGTTCCGGAGAACGGCGTTTTAGTCATCTTGCCCATGAGGCATGGTTCGCAAGTACCAAGTGATTCATAATCAAGTGATTCCAAAAGTCCATCAGTATGGAGTTTCTTCATGCGCTTTACATCAATATGACCCAAACGGTAGTGCCACAAATAAGTTGCACTATCATTATTAACTCTGCATCTTTTGGCTTCAACATTATGAATATGTGTATCACTACTATCGAGATTCATCAAAAATAGACCACTCTGCAAGTGTGCATGACCATAAAAGATATTACTCATATAAATAGAACAACCATTATTCTCTGATTTAAATGAATAACCATCTCGCATCAAACAAGATCCAGATATAATGTTCAAGATCAATGCTGGCACCAAATAACAATTATTCAGGTCTAAAACTAACCCTGAAGGTAGATATAGAGGTAGCATGCCGATGACGATCACATCGACTTTGGAACCATTTCCCACGCGCATCGTCACCTCGTCCTTAGTCAATCTTCGCTTAATCCATAGTCCCTGTTTCGAGTTGCAGATATTAGCAACAGAACCAGTATCAAATATCCAGGTGCTACTGCGAGCTTTAGTAAGGTACACATCAATAACATGTATATCACATATACCTTTGTTCACCTTGCCATCCTTCTTATCCGCCAAATACTTGGGGCAGTTCCGCTTCCAGTGACCAGTCGGTTTGCAGTAGAAGCACTCGGTCTTAGGCTTAGGTCCAGACTTGGGTTTCTTCTCCTGAGCAGCAACTTGTTTGCCGTTCTTCTTGAAGTTCCCCTTCTTCGTCCCTTTACACTTTTTCTTGAAACTGGTGGTCTTATTGACCATCAACACTTGATGCTCCTTCTTGATTTCTACCTCTGCAGCCTTTAGCATTGCGAAGAGCTCGGGAATTGTCTTATCCATCCCTTGCATATTATAGTTCATCACGAAGCTCTTGTAGCTTGGTGGCAGTGATTGAAGAATTCTGTCAATGACACTATCATCCAGAAGATTAACTCCCAGTTGAATCAAGTGATTCTTATACCCAGACATTTTGAGTATATATTCACTGATAGAACTATTCTCCTCCATCTTGCAGCGGTAGAACTTATTGCAGACTTCATATCTCTCAATCCGGGCATTTGCTTGAAATATTAACTTTAACTCCTGGAACATCTCATATGCTCCATGACGTTCAAAATGTCGTTGAAGTCCCGGTTCTAAGCTGTAAAGCATGGCACACTGAACTATCGAGTAGTCATCAGCTTTGCTCTGCCAGACGTTTTTAACGTCATCAGTAGCATCTACAGCAGGCCTGGCACCCAGCGATGCTTCCAAGATGTATTTTTTTTGTGCAGCAATGAGGATAATCCTCAAGTTACGGACCCAGTCCATGTAATTTCTACCGTCATCTTTTAACTTTGGTTTCTCAAGGAACGCATTAAAGTTCAACCGAACAACAACACGGGCCATCTATCTACAACAACATAGACAAGCAAAATACTATCATGTACTAAGTTCATGATAAATTAAAGTTCAACTAATCATATTACTTAAGAACTCCCACTTAGATAGACATCCCTCTAATCATCTAAGTGATCACGTGATCCAAATCAACTAAACCATGTCTGGTCATCACGTGAAATGGAGTAGTTTTCAATGGTGAACATCACTATGTTGATCATATCTACTATATGATTCATGTTCGACCTTTCGGTCTCAGTGTTCTGAGGCCATATCTGCATATGCTAGGCTCGTCAAGTTTAACCTAGGAGTTTCTGCGTGTGCAAAATTGGCTTGCACCCGTTGTATGTGAACATAGAGCTTATCACACCCGATCATCACATGGTGTCTCGGCACAACGAACTTTGGCAACAGTGCATACTCAGGGAGAATACTTGTACCTTGAAATTTAGTGAGAGATCATCTTATAATGCTACCGCCGATCTAAGCAAAATAAGATGCATAAAAGATAAACATCACATGCAATCAATATAAGTGATATGATATGGCCATCATCATCTTATGCCTTTGATCTCCATCTCCAAAGCACCATCATGATCACCATCGTCACCGGCGCGACACCTTGATCTCCATCGTAGCATCATTGTCGCCTCGCCAACTATTGTTTCTACGACTATCGCTACTGCTTAGTGATAAAGTAAAAAAATTACAGGGCGATTGCATTGCATACAATAAAGCGGCAACCATATGGCTCCTGCCAATTGCCGATAACTTTGTTACAAAACATGATCATCTCATACAATAAAATATAGCATCATGTCTTGACCATATCACATCACAACATGCCCTACAAAAACAAGTTAGACGTCCTCTACTTTGTTGTTGCAAGTTTTACGTGGCTGCTACGGGCTAAGCAAGAACCGTTCTTACCTACGCTCAAAACCACAATGATATTTCGTCAAGTATGTGATGTTTTAACCTTCATAAGGACCGGGCGTAGCCGCACTCGGTTCAACTAAAGTTGGAGAAACTGACACCCGCCAGCTATCTGTGTGCGAAGCATGTCGGTAGAACCAGTCTCGCGTAAGCGTACGCGTAATGTCGGTCCGGGCCGCTTCATCCAACAATACCACCGAATCAAAGTATGACATGTTGGTAAGCAGTATGACTAGTATCGCCCACAACTCACTTGTGTTCTACTCATGCATATAACATGTACGCATAAACCTGGCTCGGATGCCACTGTTGGGGAACGTAGTAATTTCAAAAATTTCCTACACACACGCAAGATCATGGTGATGCATAGCAACGAGAGGGAAGAGTGTCGTCCACGTACCCTCGTAGACCATAAGCGGAAGCGTTATGACAACGCGGTTGATGTAGTCATACGTCTTCACGATCCAACCGATCCAAGTACCGAACGCGCGGCGCCTCCGAGTTCTGCACACGTTCAGCTCGGTGACGTCCCACGAACTCATGGTCCAGTAGAGCTTCGCAGGAGAGTTCTGTCAGCACGACGGCGTGATGACGGTGATGATGATGCTACCGATGCAGGGCTTCACCTAAGCACCACTACGATGTTACCGAGGTGGATTATGGTGGAGGGGGGCACCGCACATGGCTTGGAACAATCAACTTGTGTGTCATAGGGTGCCCCCTGCCCCCGTATATAAAGGAGCAAGGGGGGAGGTCGGCCGGCCCTTGGGGCGCGCCAAGGAGGGGGGAGTCCTCCTCCTAGTAGGAGTAGGACTCCCCTTTCCTAGTCCAACTAGGAAGAGGGAAGGGGGAAGGAAAGAGAGGAAGAGGGAAAGAGGTGCGCACCCCCTCCCCTAGTCCAATTTGGACTCCCCTTGGGGGGGGCGCCACCTCCTAGGCTGCTGCCCTCTCTCTCTCCTAAGGCCCACTAAGGCCCAATACTTCCCCCGGGGGTTCCGGTAACCCCTCCGGCACTCCGGTTTTCTCTGAAACCACCCGGAACACTTTCGGTGTCCGAATATAGTCATTCAATATATCGATCTTTATGTCTCGACCATTTCGAGACTCCTCATCATGTCCGTGATCATATCCGGGACTCTGAACTACCTTCGGTACATCAAAACACATAAACTCATAATATCGATCGTCACCGAATGTTAAGCGTGCGGACCCTACGGGTTCAAGAACTATGTAGACATGACCGAGACACATCTCTAGTCAATAACCAATAGCAGAATCTGGATGCTCATATTGGCTCCCACATATTCTACGAAGATCTTTATCGGTCAAACCGCATAACAACATACGTTGTTCCCTTTGTCATCAGTATGTTACTTGCCTGAGATTCCATCGTCGGTATCTCAACACCTAGTTCAATCTCGTTATCGGTAAGTCTCTTTACTCGTTCCGTAATGAATCATCCCAAAAACTAACTCATTAGTTACAATGCTTGCAAGGCTTATAGTGATGTGCACTACCGAGAGGGCCCAGGGATACCTCTTCGACAATCAGAGTGACAAATCCTAATCTTGATCTATGCCAACTCAACAAGTACCATTGCAGACACCTGTAGAGCACCTTTATAATCACCCAGTTACGTTGTGATGTTTGGTAGCACACAAAGTGTTCCTCCGGTATTCTAGAGTTGCAAAATCTCATAGTAATAGGAACATGTATAAGTCATGAAGAAAGCAATAGCAGTAAACTCAAATGATCAAGTGCTAAGCTAACGGAATGGGTCAAGTCAATCACATCATTCCCCTAATGATGTGATCTTGTTTATCAAATGACAACTCATGTCTATGGCTAGGAAACTTAACCATCTTTGATCAACGAGCTAGTCAAGTAGAGGCATACTAGTGACACTCTGTTTGTTTATGTATTCACACATGTATTATGTTTCCGGTTAATACAATTCTAGCATGAATAATAAACATTTATCATGAATTAAGGAAATAAATAATAACTTTATTATTGCCTCTAGGGCATATTTCCTTCATGTAGGATTTTTTTGAAATTACTGCGTTTCCCAACACCGCCTTCGCCCACTTGAGGGTGGTCTTGTCGACAGCGACCATGGCCTCGTGCTCCTTCTTCACGGGGAGCAAACCTGGCTCGATCTTTGCCCGGATGAGGCGGTAGGAAGAAGGACAGGGGCGGCCGCCCTTGTTGATGACAAGGGCACCGCCACGGGTGCAGCGCCCCAGTGTCGTCTCCTGCGGCTCCGGCTTGACGGGGCGAAGTGCCGGCGAGCCAGAGGACAGAGAGCCAGAGCCTGACGATGATGATGTCGCCGTCTTCATTCGCCGTGGCGTCCAGGAGCTGTCGCGGCGGCGAGAGAAGGAAGGGGGCGTCGGGTACTCCAGGCGCGCGCGTGTTGCCGACCTGGATGTACTCGAGGACGGACTCAAGGGTGCGGCCTGGGACGCCCCACCATAGGCGCCGCCCCTCGGAGTTGAGGCGGCCGCGGGACTCGACGCCGTTGGTGGCGGCAATCTGCTCCTCGTGGCGCCGTCGAAGTACGTCGTCCACAGCGCGTTGATGTCGAGGGCGTACCTCGGCTGGTTCCGCTGTGGCTCCGGCAGCAAAGACCGGATGCGTGCGATTCGGCTCGCCGGGCCGCTCAGGTGGGCGCGGGCGGCACAGGGACGCCGCCGATGCTGAGCCTCCAGGTGCCCGGCACCCGCATGTCTGGGGGCGCCGGGTAGTCGGCCTCGTAGAGGAGGCCTGCCTCATCCTCGTGCAGATGGAGGCGGCTGAAGCCGTTCGCCGTTGCGCCGTCGCATGGGGGAGAGTGGGAGAGAGAGGCGCCGGCGGCGACAGGTAGAGAGAAGGGCGTCGGTGGCGAGAGCTTGTGCGTTCACCAGCGAGGGAAGACGGCTTTTATAGCCGCGGATGGGCGGTGGGAGAGCTATCGCCGTGTGCCGCGTGGCAGGAGCGGGCGGGACGCGCGTCGCCGCGCCTTCATTGCGCCACCCGTGAGGCATCAATAGAAGGCTGACCGACGTGGCAACGCGGCAGCCTTGGCATTGATATCTGCAGGAACCAAGGCGATGAGGACGACAAAGGCGGCGAGTCACTGACTCGGCAGACCCACTCCTTTTCGCGCCAAAAAAACGTTTCCCCGGCGCCCCCAGCGCGCCGGGTTCAGACTAGGTCCGCCGGCACCAAAATTGGCCCTAACCGACGAAAATTAGGATTTTGGGGACGCGACTGGGCCGAATACTCGATAGACCCGCTCCTTTTCGCGCCAAAAAACGTTCCCCGGGCACCCGCAGGCGCCCCCAGCGCGCCGGGTTCGGACTGGGTCCGCCGGCGCCAAAATCGGCCCTAACCGGTGAAAATTGGGCGCGCGACTGGACCGAATTTTCTACGCCGGCGACGAAAAAGGGCCTTGGGGGGCACCTTGGGGGTGTGACTGGAGATGCTCTAATTTTGTTACAGTGTAAATGCCGTGGGTTGTTGTCAAGAATTTGTACACCGGTACTTTCTTAATACAGAAACTCTACACTAATATACTTGCCCTGGATATGGCCCCCTCCAAGGCTCCAACCAACACAAGTTTGTTAACCATGACCCTATTGTTGGTAATACTCCCTCTGTTTTTAAATATTTGTCTTTCTAGACATTTCAAATGACTACTACATATGAATGTATGTAGACATATTTTAAAGTGTAGATTCACTCATTTTGCTTCGTATGTAGTCACTTATTGAAATGACTAGAAAGACAAGTATTTAGGAACGGAGGAAGTAGTTGGTATGCATCACCGTACACTCAATCCTAAGGCACGTGCTCTAGGCGCGAGTGACGTTCGTCGCCATATGGGCCTGCCATGTTGGGACCATATCACAATTATATGTAAACTGACCCCGCAAACATAAATTACGTAAACTAGCAAAGTCAAGTGAACTATGGACAGTGCTCATCCGTCATCAGGTAAACAAATCGGAAAATAAAAGCTAAACTGAGTATAACAATTTAAAAGTGAAAATGTATTTTCAATTAGCATGCGATAGAAAAACAGTAATCACCAAATATACATGCAAGCATCAGAGACTTTCTCAATGCCAAAACAAGTAACGGGCGGTACATTCGAAGCGGCTCACTAGATTCTCTTGCACCGACAAAAAGCCTTCCGGATGAAACGAACACGCAGTAGCTTTTGCAGCACAAGACAAAAAGCTTATCTTGGTTTACAAACCCAAGTGGTGCGATTAATTAACATTCCACCGACCAATATCTGGGGTTAATAAAGTGAAGAATAGAAAATTGGGAGGGTGATTAAAAACTAGTATAAAGCAGAAGGGCTTCTTGACAGTGTTCAAAAAAACTCATAAGTACGTGTCTGAGAAAGGCAGAGCATCACGTGGTGAGGGGCCAAAGTTCAGCATCAGAACATGAGTGTGCAGTTAGACAGGAAGATTGCAGAGAATGCAAGCGCCACATGGCTTATCATGTCATGAGATTTCCATGTGTCAGTGTCTTACTGGCTCTTCGAGTCCAAAGCAGAGAAATGACTATTATGGTCTGGAAAATTCTACTCGCCCAGCTAATATATTGTGAAGAGATTGCAGCTATCAAGTAATTTTTTTTATGCACGAACAAGTTTGATCAAGAAGGTTAAGCTGAGAGAGAAATGTGAGCAACACATGTGGCAACTACAAGCGCACTATTGTATTTTGCATACTCTCTGTGGCTCAGCGATTTTATAACTGGGACATTTGGCCCCTCAAGGTGCGATTTCTCTTTTGTGAAAAAAAGCTTGAGATAGATTTGTAGCAAGGGTTGCGGGTCATTGCATCACCTTTTTCTGTTGGCTTCCGATTTTCAATGTTACATTTCTTTTGAACCAAAAGTCAAAATTAAGTTCCTTTTTAGATTCGTGTTTTCTTTTGTGACGAGGGCTTTCAAATGAGATATATTTCAATACGTTCTGACGAGTTTTACAATTTTGTTAAGTTTCAACTCTGAAACTTGGTGCAAGCGATCGACAAAATGCTTAGTTTCGGAATCTGCGACTGACAAAATAGTAAATTTCAGAAACTAAAACTTAAAACTTATTGTACCATCGTGCGGGATCCCACGACTTTACGGATTGGAAGGCAATCGGGTGGTTGGCACGGTGCGTGCCTCTGCAAATTTCTTGGAGAATCTAAAAGATTGGAGATGTTGAGTATAGTCATATCGATAGGCAATATTCATTTCACTTTTTTCTTTTTCACGAAAAGGACGATTAACCATCATCCTGTAGCTGATGCAAATAGCCATATATGTATATTTAAAACAGGGGTGGACCTATTTTTTGTGGAGTGGGGCACTTACTATACAAATTTGAAGAATTTCAAAAAATTCTTTTAGAATACAAGCTTGAAATTTCAAAATTTTGAGTGGGTCCTAGGCACTCACTCATCACTATGTAGGTCCACCCCTGATTTAATAAAACACTTAAAGACGATAGCAAGCATTTAATCCTTTGTAATGTCCGGTCAAGTCTATTTTTCTTTTGTCGCTCATGACTCAGTCCATGTGTTGTGGAAGGACGTCTATGTCAGAAGTGGAGTATCTACTCCCGAGCACAAATGCTCCCTGATGAACAGTATAATAAAAAATAGTAAAAAATTTAAACAATTTCAAGTCTTTTTGGTGGTAAACTTTGATATATGTTTTGTGTCCTTGCAATAATATCATAATGAATGACATTCGTGGAAGTTGTGGGAAAAAAATGAAAGGACATTTTGCAGTTCTGTTTTTTTTTTTTTGCCATGACTTCCATGAATGTCATTTCATGATGTAATTTGCCAATCATACAAAACATTTTTCATAGTTTGGCACAAAAAAATTCAGAATTTTTTGAATTTTTTTTCAATTTTACGTTCACCCCGAGCTCATTTGAGCTTGGGAGCAGAAGAGGACTTTCGCCTATGTGCCCTTCAACTTAGCTTCTTTGCTTTTATTTTGGTCATGACTTGTGGGTTGTAACATGACTTTTGCCGTGTTAGATGGTTTTGTTTGTGAAAGCCCCCATTTTGTCATTAAAAATGGTTAGCTTTCTAGTTAGATAATTTGATGTCATAAACACTTGCAAGGATTTTTAAGGAGAGAGCAACCTACCCCCTGTAATAGCAGAGACTAAAGTATGTTAGCTTATGTGGGGGATACATTTCCGATCTTGGGTATGGACCTCTACTTTAATTACCATACCTTGATATCAAAAAGACATGCGATATTCCCCCCAAAAAAAGATATGCTATATGGGCGCTTTTCACTCGTCATGGATACCTCAACCATGCCGTTCTTGTTTGTAAACATTTTACACACAGATTTATCGATATAAATGAAATCTATATCTATTTCCAAGTTTTTTGCTTGTGCTTGTATTTCAAACCCATTTACCACAAGAGAGCTAATCAGTAGAAACCTAACAAAATTTGTCCTCTTTAACAAATAAAATATTTCCATGGTAAATGAACTTTTTTATATTTCCATGTTGTTCTTGTTTGGAGCATCATTTTTCCATCTTAGTAAATATTTTAAAAATAAATATCCAGGGTAATAATATGCAGAGTCAAATATATTAACTAGTGAAAACATGGCATGCGACCAAAAGAAAATAGCCAATCCGGCCCATAATGTAATGTACATTGGTTTTCATGAAAGTACAAATTATGACAAAGTTTATAGAGAAAATTTTCCGTATCTATAATACCATATATATATATACACATACGATATGAAGATATATTTATGATGAATCTTTTTTAAAACATAGTACAACCACAGATGCCCACATACACGCACATATACTCGCCATTGTAACGCATGCACACACACCCTATCTCTATAAGCATCTGCGAGATACTGAGTTGACATCACAAATTGATGAAGCCGCCACATGCGCCTCATAGCCAACGAGAACATTTTCTCCCAGTAAAGAAAACATGGCCACAAAATGTGAAATAAATCCAGTGAAATATAGCACCACTGCAAAGTTTAGGACATGAACCCATGTAGGCTGGTTCCACCACAAGGAACCTAACATTTAGTTTAGATATGTATGATTAATCTATCGACATTGATTTGGTATCCTAGAGTATATAATTTTGGTCAAAGTTTACAACATTTGACTTACAAAAAAATTAAAAACACACTACATTCTAGGACGGATAGAGTAACATGTACTCCCTCTTTTCATATATATATATATATATATATATATATATATATATGGCCTAATACATTTTTCAAGGCAGCCCTTGACTATTGATAAGATCAATAATGTATGAGATGTATAATTTGAAAATTATATCATTAGGAGCTCCTTCCACATATGGATTTGATGGTGTGCTTTCTATAACTTGCATGCCATATATTATTGCTTTAACATGTGGTCAAAATTATCCTCGAAAAATGCATTAGGCCCTGTATACATGGCAGGAGGAGTACGTAAGATTTTTTTAAAATGGTTGAATACATCAGAAGAAATAACTAAAGGGTAATAAATACATCTACATGCATACTCCCAGTCATCTATTTTGGGCGGAGGGAGTATCAATGTGCAGTTGTAATGGCGTTACCTTGACTAGTCAAACGCACCAAGTCGGTCAAAACTCGAAAGCGAGGTTGAGGTCAACAAGAAGCTTGCAGCACCCACTGGCCACCGGGAGTTGGTCCATAATCTATCTACTCTACCGAATTAAAAACCACAGAAGGTATGTGCGAGTGTGCGTTGTACATTTGGATAGATCTTATAAAGGTACTATAAACGTAGCGATCAAATCCCACCAACACCCACCAAAAAGAAATACATTCCACAAATGACAGAGCGGAAGACACAAACTGGCTATATTCAAATTACCACCACCCATTCCCGAAAATAAATATTTTGATTTAACCTACACATTTTTACAGTGGAGGCAAAAGCAACTGTCACTTCATAAGAATTTAAAAAAATGCGTCTGGGAGCAACGGTACGGTAGTAAAAGTGGCGTTACCGTCCGGGAATTTTTGACGTTAACGCGGATTATTATTGCCGTCAAGATGGCGATGGCAGGAAAGCTCGAGTGCGTCGGCGTCATCTGATGCATGGTGTGTCTCCAACCCAAAGGCAGAAAAAGGGGGAACGAAAAGAAAGGCAGGCAAAGCTGGGGTGGGGCAGATAGAAGAAGCGGGGGGAGGTTGCCATTGATAGAGACCACGAGCTCTCCTCCAAGCCACCGCTCCGCTCTGCAGGAGCCTCCTGAGTCCTGACCCTGCTTGCTGCCCCCCTGGATCTCGGCCCTGCCCGCTGCCATTGCCTCTGCCGCCACCCTCCCTGGCCACCCACCTACCCACTGCTCTACGACCACGGCCACACTTGTCTCCAGCCGCTCGGATTGGATCGCCTCGGCTCGAGCCCCGTCCGCGCGTCAGCGTGAGCGCTCCTGTTCCCCGATCGATTTGTGTTCTTGGCTTTGCTTCTTGTTCTTGATTTGGTTCCGGTGCCCCTGTTTTGCTCCCCGCGAGGAAGATCTGACTGTGATGGTTCCGTGGGCTCTCTGCTGCTTGCCCAAGTTCTTGGATTTTCCTTCCGTTCGGTTACCAGTTCGTGATTTCTGTGCCACAAAGATCTGTGTTTTTGGCAGCTGATAAAATGTGACGAATTGTTTCTCTTTCTGTCTTCCATTTCACCAGCGATTTGAGCATGCTCCGGTTCGGTTTCCTTTCGCGGCATTAGAAAAGATCTCCTTTTGGTTTGATTCGCCAAACAGCAGCCAATCCTGCCTTGATTTCCTCTCGTGAATATCCCATGGCGATGCATCCGAGATTTGCATCGGCGGCGACTTTGTCTCGGCCCCCGTTGTCTCTTGCTGCATTATTACTGCATTTGGGCTCCTAGTGGCCGGCAGTTTTGGCTCCTCTGATCTGGCCAAATTTGTCTGTCACATTCAGTAATCTTTTGTTTTTTCACTCTGGTTGCTGATCAGCCAGTAGCTGGATTTTATGTTTTACAGTTCACCATCCGAGCAATTTGCTTCCGCATTTAAACGGTTTGGCGCTTGACTGCAGAACTGGGTTCTCTTGATAAGGGACTAGAGATTGGACTGTTGAGTGGAGTTGGGGATGGAGAAGAGGGGTGGCACTCCATCGCCGTCGCCGAGGTCGACGGAGAAGTCCGGAAAGGACTTGACGAGGTCGGGGGACGCCAACGGCGGCGCGAGCGCCGGCGGCAACGCCACCCCGAAAGGCGACAAGGAGAAGGGAGTCAATGTGCAGGTCATCCTTAGATGCAGGTGAGTGAGGAGTGCTCAGCAGTTCTGCTTCAGACAAGTTCAGTGTCATGCTGTTTTTTGTGCCCACTCACACTCTGCAATTTGGTGCATTCAGGCCACTGAGTGAAGATGAGACAAAGGGGAATACTCCGGTGGTGATATCGTGCAACGAGCGCCGCCGGGAGGTCGCCGCCACTCAGGTCATCGCCAATAAGCAGATTGACCGGACTTTCGCCTTCGACAAGGTATTACATCATCTTCCACGGTCACTTGAGCATAAGCTATTACCTCACTAACTGGTGACAACCTCTGTCTAGTCACCTGTTTTGCACTTTACATTTGTTGATTGTTGTTGTTGACTTCATGTATGCAAGTTTTGACTCAAATTTAGTCTAATGATTGGTTCCGAGTAGGTCTTTGGCCCGTCATCAAAGCAGAAGGACTTGTTTGAACAATCCATCTCACCAATAGTGCATGAGGTCCTTGAGGGCTATAATTGCACAATTTTTGCCTATGGGCAAACCGGTACCGGCAAAACCTATACAATGGAAGGAGGTGGAACCAGAAAGGCCAAGGTAAATTGTTAACATTTTGTACTTGAAGTCAATTAAAAATGTACCTTTGGTATGCATGTTCCTTACCATTGGCTGGCTCCTGTAACAACCAGAGTGGTGAGCTCCCAACTGATGCTGGAGTTATCCCGAGGTCCGTCAGGCAAATTTTCGACATCCTTGAGGCCCAGTGCGCGGAGTACAGCATGAAAGTCACCTTTCTTGAGCTTTACAATGAAGAGATCACTGATTTGTTGGCTCCTGATGAGCCAAGGTTCCCTGTGTTACCTGTCCCTGAGGACAAGAATAAAAAGCCCATTGCCCTTATGGAAGATGGCAAGGGTGGTGTTTTTGTTAGAGGGCTTGAAGAGGAGGTTGTGTACTCTGCTGGCGAAATCTACAAGATTCTTGACAAGGGCTCTGCAAAGAGGCGCACCGCAGAGACATTGCTGAACAAGCAAAGCAGCAGGTCACACTCCATATTCTCAATCACAATTCACATCAAGGAATTGACTCATGAGAGCGAGGAGATGATCAAAATTGGGAAGCTTAATCTCGTCGATCTAGCTGGTTCAGAAAATATATCACGCTCAGGTGCTAGAGATGTGAGTGAACTTCAAATGTCCTATTCAGTATTTTTCTTCTTCTTTCCATGTACCTGATTTTTCAAATGCCATGAAGTACATTTGATATTCAATTGGATTGCAGGGCAGAGCGAGAGAGGCTGGGGAGATCAACAAGAGTTTGCTCACACTTGGCCGTGTTATTAATGCTCTAGTCGAGCACTCTGGACATGTCCCATATAGGTAGCTCTAAGGGCATTCTCCTGACTGCACCTGTGGTAGCAAAGCATTGCTAAAGAGGACTTAACATTGCTCTACCTATTTGTTTCAGAGATAGCAAGCTGACAAGATTATTGCGAGATTCATTGGGAGGGAAAACAAAGACTTGCATTATTGCTACAATATCACCTTCGGTATATTGCTTGGAAGAGACGTTGAGCACACTCGATTATGCACATCGTGCAAAAAATATCAGGAACAAACCCGAGGTTACTATCTTGTTTTTTTTGTTTCGATAATCCGTAAATATTGATGTTTCGCTACTTCAGATAGTAGAAACATTGACTGTGTTTTGTATCGCCTAACTTACTCTTATTAACATCGAGTCCAGGTGAACCAAAAGATGATGAAATCTGCTGTCATCAAGGACCTTTACTCCGAAATTGACCGCCTTAAACAAGGTTTGTCTGCGTGCACTTTTTTGCTATACTGAAATGTTAAATGTCATGCATTTTCTACTCACCTAGTCTCCTATCTGTTTTCAGAAGTGTTTGCGGCAAGAGAGAAAAATGGTATATACATTCCAAGAGAGCGCTACCTCCAAGAGGAAGCTGAGAAAAAGGTCTATCTCCATTTTTCAATTAAACCCTTGTTAGATTTGTTCAAGTAAACTGAATAAATCTTTATTCATCATCTCAACTTTTCAAACCTAACTTTTTCACTCAGGCCATGACAGAAAAAATAGAAAAACTGGGAGTTGATCTAGAGGCTAGGGATAAGGTTAGTTTGTCTATAAGTATGTCACAGCAAACCATTTATTTGAATGATGATTTGATTTTAAATCCTCTACACGATCTATGGGCAGCAATTGGTGGAACTAAAAGAACTTTATGATGCTCAAATGCTTTTGAGTGCAGAGTTGGGCGAAAAACTCGAGAAAACTCAGGTATCTTTATAGTGTCCAACTCATGGTTTTGCAATCTTGGGCAAATACATTATATAATTGCCATTCCATCTGTCTTTTGTCTGCAGAAAGATCTGGAGGACACCAGGCATGCTCTGCATGATTTAGAAGAAAAATACAGTGAAGCAAAGTCTACTATCAAAGAAAAGGAATTTGTAATATCTAATCTTCAGAACTCAGGTTTGTTGAACTAACTAATTATTACCTGCAAAAGCAAGAATTAACTCATTACTGCAAGTCTCTTTGCTTAGCAAGGCTTGCTCATTTCCTTCTTATAATTACTGGTAAATGAATCATCAATTGTTGTCAATTCTCTTGACATAGAATCAAAAGTTTATGTGCTCATCCATACTTGATTTCAGTTAGCCAATTGAGTGTATACTTACTATGTTTAACGACATTCAATGAAACTTGCTGGTATTTTTGCTACAGAAAAATCACTGGTAGACTGTGCCTATAATCTCCGCGCAGAATTAGAAAACGCTGCAGCAGATGTTTCTGGTCTATTCTCCAAAATAGGTTCGGCATCTCAACTCGATCACCCCTACTTTGTGATGGACCGGTTTCACTTCAATGGTCATTGTTCTTGAATACTGGCAGAGCGTAAAGACAAAATAGAAGATGGAAACAGGTCACTTGTGCAGAGATTTAGATCTCAACTGACCCAGGAGCTTGATGCCTTGCATAAAACCGTCTCCACTTCAGTGATGCAGCAGGAGGATCACCTCAAAGAAATGGAAGATGATATGCAGTCCTTCGTATCTTCAAAAGATGAGGCAATTTAGTTTCCCCTCAATGTTGTACTTAAAAGTTTATTTTGTGTTACTGCTATGTTAGGTGGAGTATGACATGCTTGAGTTACCCATTTTTAGGCTGCACAAGGGCTAAAGGAGAGCATACAAAACCTGAAAGCCCTGCATGGTTCAGGTATTACAGCGCTGGATAATTTAGCAGGCGAAATTGACATGAATTCTCAGACAACATTTGAGAAACTGAACTCACAAGTACAATCACACACATCAGATCTTGAGAAAGTAAGCTTTGTTTCTTTTGGCCAACTTGTGGTTGCAGTGACTATAGGAATATTTCTGATTGATTTTCCTGTATTTTATAGTGTTTCGGAGTAATTGCTTTGGGAGCAGACAACTTGTTAAATGAGCTTCAGTGTAGCCTTTCGAAACAAGAAGAGCGATTAGCCCACTTCGCAAACAAGCAGCGGGAGGTCTGTAATATATTTTGAGGCACTAGAACATTTGTATTTGCTTAAGCCATTCTGTTTCAACTTTTCTGTTAATGTGTGCAGGGACACCTAAGAGCCGTGGAAGCGTCACGGTCCATCTCAAATATTACTGTTGGTTTCTTCCATTCACTGGATGTTCATGCATCTAAACTTACTAGTATTTTGGAAGAAACACAAGGTGTGCAAGATCAACAACTTATTGATCTTGAGAAGAAATTTGAGGTTATTCCTAATGATAATTATTACATTCAGTATGCAGTTAATAAATTAATATAACTTCCTAACATAATGTGATTTTATCATTTTTGACAGGAGTGTGCAGCTAATGAAGAAAAGCAACTTATAGAAAAGGTGGCAGAGATGCTTGCAATTTCTAATGCAAGAAAGAAGAAGCTAGTAAGTGTTATCCATCTTCTGTAATTCATATTTTAGCCTGTGACTATCTGAGTGCTAGTAATCTAGTATACGACGTGATACCAAAAAAAGAAGTTATGTGCCGTCGATGATTGATTGAGGAGTTGAACTATTACACAACTGCTACACATTGTTAATCATAAGCACATACTACAGGTCCAAACGGCTGTAGGTGACCTTCGAGAGAGCGCTGTAAACAGGACAGGTCAGCTGCAGAAAGAAATTTCAACAGCACAGGACTTCACCTCATCCGTACGGGAAAAGTGGGGCTTTTACATGGAAGAAACGGAGAATAATTACATTGAAGATACCACTGCAGTCGACAGTGGACGGTCTTGCTTGGCAGAAGTTCTTGTGGAATGGTCAGTATGGCTACTTGATGTGATGCTTTCTGCTATGAAATATGGAGATTTCAGTGCTTAACGTTTTCTCGAAATCTGCAGCAAAACTAAGACGGGCATGGGTGCACAACAATGGAAGAATGCTGAGGATTCTCTCTTCAGCCTTGGCAAAGGAAATGTTGAATCAGTAGATAGCATAGTCAGGTATTAGCACAGGAACTGATCTGGAAGATTTTAAATTTTCTTTTTATCTTAAACTGGCAATTGTGAATAGCAATCATGGTGTGTGCATTTTACCAGGACCGGGAGAGAAGCCAACCAATTGCTGCGTTCCAAATTGTCTGCCGCAGTATCGACTACCCTTGAAGATATAGATGTAGCAAACAAGGCTCTTCTTTCTTCCATTGACAGTAAGTTCTTAATGCTTCGAGTTACTAAAACACAGGGCATAGCGTGATTTTTCCTCATTTTGATGACAACTTAATGTTATTTCAGGCTCGCTGAAGGTTGACCATGAGGCGTGCGCAAACATTGTCTCCGTTCTCACCCCGTGCCACGGGGAAATGACGGAGTTGAAGGGTGCGCATTACCACAAGGTCGTGGAGATAACCGGAAATGCGGGGAAATGCCTAGAGGAAGAATACCTGGTGAGCAGTCATGAAAAGTGATTGGTGGGGAAATCTGTTCTTTATCATCCTTGACAGTGACTGACCAAACCTGCGTTGCATCTTCTCCTTAAATGTCACAGGTGGATGAACCGTCGTGTTCAACGCCAAGGAGGCGGGAAATCGACCTTCCAAGCGCCGAGTCGATTGAGGAGCTGCGGACCCCAGACTACGACGAGCTCCTCAGGTCGTTCCGCGAGTCGAGGGCTGGATGGAGGCAGGCGAACGGAGACACGAAACACCTCCCGGAGGCGCAAGAAGAATCTACATCACCATCGTCGGTCAGGGATGCGAGGGTCCCCCTTATAGCAAGAAATTAGATTCATCCAGATCATCCTGTACAAAGGAGCCATTTGTTTAGTTTTACCATTTACCCAGTTGGTTTGCTGTTGATAGTGCCATCCATTTGATTAATTGCTATTGTCGGTTGAGGGGTTTGCTGTTCTTAGGCTGGTCACCAGTGAAGAGTATGTGTACTTACTACTGCATCAGTGTATCTCATGTAATATATATGTATTTACATAGGCAACACAGTGAAAGAATAATATTTTTGAGCACCAAGGGAAGACTCATTGAGCTGAATATTATGCTTCATGCGCTAGATGATTTTCCTCCATGAAAAATAAGAAAAACATGACGTCTTGATGACGAAAGTGCTATTTTGCTCCCAGGTGCAAATGTACCTGGATGAAGACAAACATTCTTGACTGCTCTCCCTACGTACAATTTTTCATGAAGAGATCGCATTCATGATGCTTTGGGTAAAAAAAAAGGCACCCTAAAATGCTTAAGACATGAGCTGTTTCTGAGCACATGGAATGTTATTTCTGCAAGAAGTTTTGCACAGGAGTTGGACATGTGTTACAAAAAAAAGTTTTTAATATTAACTTTTCAGTTTTTTCTATTCACCCAAGCAGAAAGTCCATGTCTGATGACGAAATCTCTGTTGTACTGATATATGACTAAATATCTATTGAAAGATGAAGAAATCTTTGTTGAAAATAATAATAACAATAATAACCTGATGACTAAATCTCTGTTGCAAACAAGCCTCAACTGTCGGTAGGTCAAGTGTCACTGGCACTGGATTGCTGGCTGGTATCCAAATATGAGTGAAACGTACTGTAGTTACATAAACATATATTGGTGATCTAACAACTTTAGATGAGAACTGCACCACAACTGCACAAAGCCACTAGGAGGACAAAAAGAAAACTATGAAAGCCGCTGCTTCTTGACAAGAATGTACAAGCACAAGGGCAGAACCAAAAAACTATTTCTGCTACAAAATATTCTGTTGAGGGGAAGGCCTGACTGATAAAGGCGGCTGCCGCTTCATACCCTGCAAACCAAAAACAAGAGATCCTCAGTATGGGGATTATGGATGAAGGAACAGGGGGAACTGGACTAAAAATTATATTCGGAAATGCACGACATAATTAGGATAATTGTTACAATCAGTCGGTGAACTAAAAATTAACAAAAACAAAAAAAGAACATCTGTTCAAATCACTTCCCACGCTAACAATTACTGTACACAATATCTAGTTTTCACCTGCTATTTTTTTTTCTCAACATAATTAGGCTGGAGGTAAATGCGCTATGCCTGAGGCATATACAGACTGCATGATAAGGGATTCCTGAAGCTGTTCTAAACAACCCCTCCTACCGGTGAACTAGAGATATAAGACCTTTGGCAAAAAGGTAGATAACTGCAAACTTCTCCTAGGTCACAGCTTTCACAGACAGATTCAAGCCCAGAAATGTCTTAATCAGCCTGAACAAACAGATCTACAGGTCATCCTACTGTACATCTTTTCCTAAGGAAGCTACTAGCTGATGATCATTGTGAGAAGTAAGAAATAGACAAGAAAATTACGACTAAGACACAGAAAGTGAGTCGCAGATATATTTAGGGCTGAAGCAGTATATTACAACTTGCAGTTACGCAGTTTTGGTATAAAGGCAAGCTCAAACTTATATATAGATCAACAGGTTTCATACAACAAATGACCACCTAGCAGTTTCCAGTTTATATGTTACTATAGGATAAAGAGAAGGATGAAGTAACACTATAACAATGAAAAGAATGCCTGGTAAAAGTAGAATAAATTCAGAAAACTTCAAGTTTCTGCAGCAATTACCTAATCTGGTGCTCCAATATATGTCCTGCTAAGCATTATTCATGACAGGGTTGCATCCATGAACTCTTTTGACCCCTCTCTGTCTGCACCTTTATTAAACTCCCTGCTGGTGAATTGCACAGGGAGTGCCATATTGTGCTTCTTTTCTGGGGCTCTTGATGAATTGCCATCAGCTGTCCCCCTTGCTGCTGCTGCATCTACTGAAGGTCTGGAGCTACCAATATCTGGCCTTGCATCAGCTGTCCCCCTTGCTGCTGCTGCATCTACTGAAGGTCTGGAGCTACCAATATCTGGCCTTGCATCAGCTGTCCCCCTTGCTGCTGCTGCATCTACTGAAGGTCTGGAGCTACCAATATCTGGCCTTGCATCAGTAGAAACAAGCTTGCTGGTTTCTTTGTCATTTGTTGATGATGGAACAACATCAAGCTCAAGGTCACCTTCCAGCCCGCTGTTAGATGGATCCTGAACACCATCCTTGTCTTCTCCTGACGCTGTAGGGTCTGCATCAGCTTTCTTCTGTTTTTTTGCATTAGGGGTGCCATCATCCTCAGGATCATCGTTTCCTGCACCAGGGTCTGCGGGATCTGAATCTTTCCTTGGTCTCTTCCACTTTTTCGTAGATGATGTGCCATCATCCTCAAAATCTTCCTCCTCTCTACCCCTGTGCAGATAGGTCCACAATTTTTTGTCATTATCATACAGCACACAAGGATCACGCTCATAATGCAAGCGATCAAGAGCGCCACTGACAACTTGATTAACAGCAGCCTCTTTATTGGATTCTGCATGATTTAGGTACTGTGAATCTTTGAGAAGTGTGCAAACATCAGCTCTTGTTCCAGTTCTTCCAGGCAACCTAGAAGCAGCATCTCTTACAAGACAGAGAATAGTGACATGCGGAGGGCGATCAGGCAAGAGCATGGGATGTCCCCTAGCTTTTGACGTGGGCTTTCCACCTCCCCTTCGCAAAGGAGCAACAATAGATTTCTCCCCATCAGCAGCAGTATAGCAAAATGCTCTATCAGGAATTGAGTATCTCAAAAACTCCTCACGCTGGAAATATGCCCTTGCTTCGTCAGAGCTTGGGCTTATTGTGTTCAGACTCTTCTGGGCCCTAAGGTCCTTAAATCTTTCCTTCAAATCCAAGTTTGCAGGATTTGGTGCTGGAGGTGGTGGAAGGGATCCTATTTGCTTAAGGGTTTCCTGACCACTTTTCAGCCAATTAGCAAATGCATCGACCAACTTCACAAGCATCTTGTGTGGTATACCCCATGCCTCAGCAGAAGTTTCTTCATTAGGATCACTATATGAGGTAGCAGAAGGCAGTGGACCAACCCAGAACCAGCTTTTGTTCGACTTGTCATACGCAACTAGCGCTCTCCAGCCCTTTGCACCTAGAGGAGCTGTTCTAGATGACAGTACCTTGAGCACTCCTCGAACTAAATCCTGCAGGGGCTCCTGTGTTTCAAGTATGTTGGGATCTCCAGGATTAGTTTTAATCCGGTTAACAAGATCTTGAACAGTTAGTGCCGGCGAATTGCTCTGTGCGGTCTGCTCTGCAGCACTGGTATCTCCAACTTCATTGCCCGGTTGTGCTTGCTCTGCTGCACTTGGCTCTTGAGGCGTTTTGCCAGGTTCCTCACTATTGAACCATTTTCTGTTCTCCTCCCCATCAGTCTGCTTCGCTGCCACTGGAGTAACCTCAGTAGGAGTGACCGTAGCTGCCACTGGAGTAACCTCAGCAGGAGTGACCGTAGCTGCCACTGGAGTATCCTCAGCCGGAGCAACCATAGCCTTCTTAACAGCGGTTAGAAGATGTACGATGGAGAAAGAAAAGCCAGTATGGATGGTTGGTGTAATTGGTACATACTTCTTCTTAGGTTTCTCAGGTTCTACTGGCACCACAATAACCTCCGGCACGACAGGAGCTGGTTCTGCTACAGTAATTGCATCTGTAACAGTATCTGGCTTCTTTTTACTTTTCTTCTTCGAGCTGCCACTGATTTCTACCACCTTTGGACCAGATGGCGCATACTCACCATGCTCATCCAGGCTTGTAAGTTCAACTCTTCCTTTTTGCCTTTTGGAGCCAGAGCTGCAACTTGCGAGCGGCATGTTCGCTCTTTCAGAAACATCAAAGTCGCCATTAGAATCTTGGACTGCATAGCCTGCTCTACTGGCCAGCCTATCACTCTCTGGTGACCTCAGTGATTCATTGGCTTTCTCGTTGCTATCATGCAATTCAGAGTTGTCATAACCATGCATGTCCAGGTTTGCAATTCCCTTGCGCTTTCTTTCACTCCTTGCTGCTGGGGGTCTCATCACTTCACTAATCTGTTCCGCCACCTCCACATGCACATCGCGTAAATAATCAGGCTCTGCAACCTTTCCTCTGTGTGACCGCTTGCTCTGAGTCTGGTAGGGTTCCAAATCTGCAGTAGGGGCAGGATAATTTGTTTTGACTGATTTGCTAAGTTTGTTTGACTTTTTGGCACCATATGCTGGTATATGAAGTTCAGAATATTGAAGGTTTGGCTGTTCTTCAACAAGATTCATATCTGCCCCATCTTCAAACCGTTCTGATGAATCAGATTCTGTCTCCTCACTCTGAACATGGGCAGCTTTGCTCCTGGAGTCCTTCTGGCCAATCCTACCATGCTGACTATTGGATTTAACATTAATCTTAACCTGTGATATCCTGCCTCTAGGATCAGATCCAGAATGTGCACCATTTATCTGCTGTTCAATACTTTTGTAGGACTTAACCTTCACACCATGACCAACTTGAGGCTTCCTGCTCCTGTAATCGCCTTCAGGCTGCCCTCTCTGCCAGTCACTTAAGAGATCAGCATGGCTACCAGCTGGCCAATCCCTCGCTTCCACTTTGGGAGCTTTATTCTGGGCAGCTTTTCCACCGTATATCCGATCTCTCTCCGAGTATTTTGCACTCCTTGCATTCTCAGAATATGGAGGCTCAAATGATGCTGCTAAGGTAACTCCCTGATTACCAATGGCATTCCTGCCATGGTAGTAAGAAGAACCAGTCTGGCTATCATGGTAGTTGTTTCCATAAGGATTGATATCATAGCCCGTGGCCAATTCCTTCTTCACTGGCTTCATCAGAGGTCTCTGAGACCGGATCCTGGGCAAATTCCTGTCATATCCCAGGTCCTCAGAATGAAGGCCATCTATGCTTCTGTGCAGCTTCCCTCTATGCGCGACTCCAGCATCATACCCATAAGCATTATCTGGACGAGAAAGCTTAGGGAGAGCCACTGCAGCATCACGACCAGCCCCTCCAATGTACTCCTCACCCACGGCTTTTGACACACCCAACCGCAGAACGCCCTTGGACCTTTCCTTCCCTAAATTCCCAGCCTTGTTGAGAGCCATCTTATCTGGCTTCGACCGTGTCAAGAACTGTTCCGCAGACTCCCTGCTCTCTGAGTCAGTCTCTGATCCAGCCCGGGCAACCAAACCCAGTTCCTTCTGCTTCCGCTGTGCCTTCATTGCATCCATAGCTCTGAGCCTCTCACCAAGGCTGTACCCGTTGCAGCTCTTCCAGCAGTCCTTGGTGTCCCACAGCCCCAGCACCATCGAATTGTGGTACCTCTGCAGATGGTAGTAGTGCTTGCGCCGCTCCGCAAAGCGGCTGCCGCGGCGGTACAGGACAATCCTGGGGTCGCAGAGGCCGCCCTTGAGGCGGTCCAACAGGGCGGCCAGGGGGCTCCCGAAGTGGAAGTTGTCCCCCCTGAGGAGCTCGACGAGCGTGCGGGCGAATGTCTCCTGGTCCAGGTCGGGCAGGAAGGCGGCGAGGCGGAGCCGGTCGTCCTCGGAGAGCAGGCCGTTCCAGGCGTCCAGCGAGATCACGCCGCCGAGGTCGGGGAGGTCGTAGAGCTCCAGCGGCAGGGCGACGCTCTGGTCCCCGACCTGACACATCTCCGCCCCCGGCTCCCCGAGCTGCGTGATCTCCAGCTCGTCAGACCCCATCCCAGAGTCGTCCTCCTCCTCCTCTGCCTCCTCCGCCTCCTGCTCCTCCTCCTCCTGGCCGCCGCGATTCTGCTCCTCGGGAGAGAACCCATCCGCCTCGGACTCCTCAGACGCCGTGGCGGGCGACCGCTCCTCCTCGTCCTCCGTGGAGCCGTCCTCCCCGCCGGACTCCAGCCGCTGGACCCTGGCGCCGCCGGTCCTCACGATCGCCATCGCGCCACACCACCACCTGCGCCAAACCAACCCTCAGCAAAAACACACGCGCCGGCCAAAACCCTAGCCCCCGAATCCAGCCCAATCCACCCCGCCCCGCCCCACCGGGAGCGGAGCCGCGCCCGCGAATCAAACGGAAAGGGGAGAGGAAGAACAGGAAATCTCACCGGAGAGAGCAGCGGCGGCGCGGAAGCTGGGGGCGCGAAACCCTAACCCTAGCGCGGCGATGCGGGGTAGTGGGGATGGGGGCGGAGGGGACGGGGACGGGACGGGAGGCGGATAAATAGTGGGCGGGCGAGGAAGACGACGGAGACGTGGCGGCCGCGGGGGCCGTCGGATGCGCGGGCCGGGCGGGATT
>NC_041380.1:46145024-46191030 GCF_002162155.2 Triticum dicoccoides | reverse complement strand
CGCAAAAGTGTCCGGTCCGGGTGGGGTGGGGGTGGGAGGCGGGGGTGGGGTGGGAGGAAGGGGAAGGGGGAGAAGAGACGAGGCGGGCGAGGTGGGAGGAAGGAGGAGGAGAGCGAGGGGAAAGAGAGGGGTGCTGGAGCGGGCCCGGGCTGCTCTGGCCGGTGGGGCCGGCTGGGAGTGGCGAGAAGGGGTTCTGGTTTTGCGCGGGAACTAACTGGGATTGCGGAGTGTGGTTAACTTCACTCTTCGCTCCCGCTTCGCTTCATTGATATCCCGTGGATTTTTCTCTATCTAATGTATATATATAAGCTGCTCACTCTGTTCATAAATATATAAAGATATTTTATAGTTTTTTTTTCTAATCTGATGTGTATAGATATGTTTTAGTGTGTTCGTTCACTCATTTCAGTCCGTATGTAGTTTATATTAAAATATCTAAAACATCTTATATTTGTGAACGGAAGGGTTATTTATTTGTGATGATAGGGTTATAGATTAATTTGGGTATGGAAATTACAAGAGACTAGATGATACTATTCCGCATGTTGCTATGAAAATGGTTTTTAATAAGATTTGATTATATTTAATATTTATATTTAGATTAATAATAATATACAAACTAAAATTGAAACATATTATTATGCAGCTAAAAATCATGTGTCAAATGTAGTTTTTTTCTTCGGAAAGAAGGATTACTCTGAGCATCTGCATTAGCATGATGTATACAACCATCTTTATTAATTATTCACCATAGCATGACAAAATGAATATAAGGATCAACCCAAAGCCACCTTCTAAGCAAACAAAGTCGCTATACCTACAAGTATGCAGATGTGTCTTGTCCGCATAGCAGACACAATCTAATCCAGTGGCCTTAAGACCATCCGGTATAGGCGTCCCATAACGTGCACCGCATGCGCACGCTCTAGGATCCGTCGTCGTCATCTTCCGCCGTTTCGTCTTCAGGAGGAATCACTGCAAAGATCTTGCCACACCAAACAGCACCACCAACCTGTGTGTGTCAATCAAACCGTGTCCAACACTGAGACTCCACTGCTCCATGCCACCGAGACCCATCGTATTCAATGCGGTCGATGTAACACTCTCCACCTGTTGGCCTCTCAAGTGAACCACTGCTCCAAGACCATGCCCCTGGAGGGAGAACGACACCAAAGTCCCATCATCATCCGATCTGGGAGACCCGGATCTAGGGTTTTCCCCGGAACAACTGCCACATGGAGGAAGAGGGACACGCCATCTGCAACTGCTGATGTACCCAAGCGGCACCCACCGCCACATAGCTCTCATGGTGACGCCTTCAAGAAGGGCACGATGCCAAGAGCGTCGTCGCCGCCCTAGGGTTTTCACCCGAGAGACCGTGAGGTGGGGCGGGCTCGAATGACGTCTACGGGAAGAAAAACGACACCCTCGGGTGTCGTTGCCATCGTGGCCGACAGGTTCCGACCTAGCACTAATGCAGGATGCTGCTAACGTGACACATGAATCAGTTACCCTTCGACCCAACTGTGTGTGATGCATGCATCACAACCAGCGTCGTAATAAAACCGCCACAAATAAGACAAACTGTGTGCGATGGTGGAGATATCAAGCATGATTCAGATTATAGTTGCGTGTGTGATACGTGGCATACAATTTATCCATACGAACTGTTTGTGATGAGCTAGAACAAAAGAAACGGTCATTCGGATCAACGTGTGTGCGATATATGGCATACATTTCACTTGGATGAACTGTTTGCGATTAGGCAACACAACAAAAATGATCAACCGGATCAAGGTGTGTGCGATAGATGACACATAGTTCACTTGGATGTTTGCGATGAGCGAAAACAACAGAAATGGTTCAACTTAACAAGATGTGTGTGATCTGCGGCAAATAGGTCTATAATAAAAAAATATGTGCGAAGACCGATAATAACACATACGATTGCTGCTTATATGTCATGTGTGTTGTGGGCAGACGCTTGTTGGATACAATTGTCAGCGATTGATGAAATCATCACCGGCGGGTTCCCTAGTCTAGTCCATGTGCGATGTGATTTGCTCTTTCTACAGAACAACAATATATATATACTTATAAGGACATGATTGTATAACCAAATTAAACATCCAATTATATAAGTAATTAGTGACATTTGCACACACCAAAGTAACAATTACATGCATAATTAAGTAGGATAAACGATCATCTAATCATCATCTACTTCTTCTTGTGATGCTTGTCGCCACTGCTCTGCTGGTGGCTCGATCCCTCATCGATTATAGGAAGGAGGCACTCCCTCGTGTCAACAATCCGCCTATGCATCTCGTAGCACGTGTACATTTTCTTGGCTGCGGACTTGAGTTAAGATTCATCCAGACTCCGTGCTAGGATGCAAGATTTTTCTTGGCATCCTCCATCATATCTTTGTAGTAGGGGTCAATGATGGCCGATGCGAGGTCAACAAGGGAGCCCTTCTCCTTCTTGCTGCTCTAGACCCTGTAGTGGCCACGATTTTTGACAAGTTTCTGGTAGGCCAAGCCCGAAACCTTGAGCGCTTTTACATTATTGATGGTGTCCACCGTAGTGAACTTGTAGTCGGGGCTATCGACAAACCTGGAGAAACGCGCGCAAGGCCTTGTGGCACTACTAGGCAAAACCTTATACACAGAAGTTTCTCAGTAGCGCGGGTCAATAAACAAGTGCTACTGCTATTTACCCGTAGCGCTTGGTAAGAAAACACCCTACAACTATGATGGTAGCAGTAGCTCCTCCACAACAAAAAGTGCTACTACTAAAATCCCCACACTATTCTCGGCAGGCTAGAAATAGTAGTAGCAATCTTAGGGAAAACTGATGCCGCTAAGTTGGTTGTAGCAGCGTGTTTTATGTGGAAAGCGCTACTACTAATGAAAATAAAATAAAATGAAAACCAAATAAAAAAGTAAAAGAAAATGAAAGAAATAGAAAAAGGAGAAAGGAAAAAAGAAAATGTAAAGGAAAATAAAATAAAAAGAAAATTAAAGGAGAAAGGCATAGCAGTAGCGTGCGTTCAAAACAAGCGCTATAGCTAATATAGCAGTAGCGCGTTCTGTATACCCCCGCTATAGATAAGTTCCTTAAATAAAGGAGAAAGGAAAAAAAGAAAAGTAAATAAGAAAAAGGAAATAGAAAAAAAGGAAAATAAATAGCTACTACCTATAGCAGTAGCGTGTTTTGATAGCCAGCGCTATAGCTAAGTTAGCTATAGCTCTTTTCCGGACCGACGCTACCGTTATGTCTGACTTAACTCCCGTGCAGTTTTTCTTCCCTCCTGGCCACTTCCCCCAAATCCCCACTTGCACCTCTGCTATCGCCTCCACCGTCGCCCTACATCGTCGTCGGCCTCCGCGCGCCCTCCCGTCGCCCTCTGCACACCTTCTGCTACCCTTGGTGGCCATCTGGTGCCGCCCTCGCTGCGCGCCCGAGCCCGACCCCGACCTCGATGCCGCATGCCCCCTCCCTCGGTCGCTCTGCCTCTTCCTGCTCCCTAACTCCGCCGACGCCCGAGGTGAGCACGCCTACACCTCCTCCTCCTCCTCCTCCCCTACCTCTGCCTAGCTAGGGTTCCTAGGGTTCATCAAATTAGCTAGGGTTCATCTAATTAGTCAGGGTTCATCAAATTAGCTAGTACTTGTAGATGCTTAAGTAGTTGTATAGTTGTTGTGCACCCAATGTAGTTAACTAAATATAATTTTTAGGACAAATTTGTATATGCTAAGTAGTTAACTAAATATAATTTTTAGGACAAATTTGTATATGCTTAAGTAGTTAACTAAATATAATTTTTAGGACAAATTTGTATATGCTTAAGTAGTTAACTAAATATATTTTAGGGTTGTATAGTTGCTTAAGTACTTGTATTGTTGTTCTGCACCCAATATATGCTTAAGTAGTTGTATAATTCCTAGGGTTCATCAATGGGTGCTTAAGTAGTTGTAGATGCTTAAGTAGCTAGCTAGGGTTCATCTAATTAGTTAGTACTTGTTGATGCTTAAGTACTAGGGTAGTAGGGTTAGGGCAGCAGGGTTTAACTAGAAATGTTAGGGTAGTAGGGTTTAACTAGATGTTAATTAGGGCAATAGGGTTTAGTTTAGAGAAAAATTCAATATAAAAAATATAAATTTGTATTAGTGTTGCAAGTCCAGTAGGTTCTTAATTTTTACTGAATTTTTATTACGACAGAAATTTTGGACATAATTTGAATTGAGTTCTAGGGTTCATTATTTAAAATTTAGGACAGAAATTGAGTTCTAGGGTTCATAATTTATATTAGGACATAATTTTTATTAGGACAGAAATATGTAAATGTTCTAGGTTTCTAGGATTCATCCATCTATATTTGGTTTTGAATTGAGTTTGAGAGAGCATGAGTGTAGATTTTCTTGAAGTGTCAAACACTAGGAGATGCAAATTTGAAGTGGTCATGTTATATGCAAATTCCTCAATAGTGTTTGCTCATGTATATCTACTATTGTAGTTGCTCATGTACAGGTTCTTAAGTGGTACTGTTATATGCAACATTGAAGTGGTTCGATTGTGCTCAAGTGGCCTTTCGTTGTTTGTAGGGAATGATTCCGAGTGGCCTATGTTTTGCCGGAACATTGATTCATTTCCGTTCCGGCTAATTTCAGGCGCTCAATTTGTCCACTTTGTAGCAAAGGTCATGCCGAAATTTTCTGTGAATTTCGGCATGACTTGTGCTACATACTAGGATGTGGGAAAGGCGACGATAGTGAAGCCGAAGGAAGCATTGTTCCACAGCCGACCGATCCCCCCTGACGTCTTCAAGGTTTCCGTGGCCAGTGTCAAACTAGGCCACGAGAATTTGGCTCCTCTGGTAGCACTAGGGGGAGATGATGATGAGACCCCGCGGCGGCTTGGCGATTGCAAGAGTTGGGTCCTGTTGCGGCTGAAGAGTCTGCTTTGTCTGGAGCGGCCGGGAGCACACCCACGACCAAGCAGACTCAGCAAGGTATGAACACCAACACCCCACTCACCCAATTAGCGTCGCCTTTCGTGCCGGGTGATAGCAGACGACATGAGGAAGAGGCTCCATTAGTGGCTGATGACGTCGACACCATCAAAGAAGTAATGCATGATGCTATCGAAGAGGGTGATGACCCTCTATAGTATCTCAATACCGGCGCCTATGAAGACGGAGGATTGATGGCTCATCAGTATGAGCACTCAGGGTTTGAGCGTGATGAGTTGGTGCATGAATTGCCAGAGGATGAACGTATGATAGGCTCACTTCTAGTAGCAAAGAAGCATCGGAAGAGAACGAAGAAAGGCAAAGCCGATTCTATGAGCCAGCCGCCTTCGCAGCCTCGGGTTGAAGACCGTATACCTATCATAGGTGCGGCGAAATATATACCATATCCCCGGTGATCCAATCCTACCCAAGGCAGCGGTAGAGGCCATATACGGCGATCTAAGGAGACTTCATGACAAGATGCTGCGGAGAGAGAAAAGCCCGGCCGCCTCGAAAAATCTAAGATACCCGCTCTACATAATAAGGAGACTTCATGACAATGTGATCCGATCCTACCTAAGGCAGCGGTTGATTTGTGTCTTAAGGTGTTATTCTAGTACGAACTCTAGGGCTGTTTGTCACACTTATAGGAATAGCCCAACGGATTGATTGGAAAGAATAACTTTGAGGTGGTTTCGTACCCTACCATAATCTCTTCGTTTGTTCTCCGCTAGTAGTGACTTTGGAGTGACTCTTTGTTGCATGTTGAGGGATAGTTATGTGATCCAATTATGTTATTATTGTTGAGAGGACTTGCACTAGTGAAAGTATGAACCCTAGGCCTTGTTTCAACGCATTGCAATACCGTTTGTGCTCACTTTTATCATTAGTTACCTTGATGTTTTTATATTTTCAGATTACAGAAACCTTTATCTACTATCCATATACCACTTGTATCACCATCTCTTCGTCGAACTAGTGCACCTATACAATTTACCATTGTATTGGGTGTGTTGGGGACACAAGAGACTCTTTGTTATTTGGTTGCAGGGTTGCTTGAGAGAGACCATCTTCATCCTACGCCTCCTACGGATTGATAAACCTTAGTTCATCCACTTGAGGAAAATTTGCTACTGTCCTACAAACCTCTGCACTTGGAGGCCCAACAACGTCTACAAGAAGAAGGTTGTGTAGTAGACATCAAGCTCTTTTCTGGCACCGTTGCCGGGGAGGTTAGCGCTTGAAGGTATATCTTTAGATCTTGCAATCGAGTCTTTTAGTTTCTTGTTTTATCACTAGTTTAGTTTATAAAAGAAAACTATAAAAAATGGAATTGAGTTTGTCTCATACGCTTCACCTTTTTAATATCTTTCGTAAGTATGATGGAAAGGATAATTGTGCTCAAGTGCTAGAAGAAGAAATCTATAAAATGTTTGGCACTAAATATTTGAATGATGAGCATGATTGCAGTGTTGTTAGTACGAATTCTTTGAATATCCATGATACTAATGATGATTGCACTAGTTATGATGTCTCCTATAAACATGTCAATTTTTGTGGAGTACATTGGGTTTGTAAGTACACACTAAATAGGGAAGATAGATATTGCAAGAGGCATAAGTACTTAGAAACTAAATTGTTGCAAGAAGAGCTAGATGAATGTGTTGAAAATTTAAATTATCTTGGCCATACTTGTGAGCTTTGCAATGAACATGATCGTTTCAATACCCAATGCAAATTGTTTCATGATCGTATCGTGTCCAAAAATTGTGATGACTTGATTTCCCTTGAACATCATAATGAACTTAGTTTGCTCTTGGGCTATGAAGAAATGAAACGTATAACTAAGGATATTCCAAAATTTTCCCTTGATAGAGTTCTTCATTTTGATCTAGAGGAAATTTATATGTATCGTGCGGTGAATTGTATTGAAAATCCTTATATTGCCAACTACATAAAGAAAAGAAAACAAGTAGAAGATGAAGAGAATACTAATGAAAGGGAAGAGACTTCCCAATATCCTCCTATTATTTCTTATGATGAATCGGGTAACGAGGAGGAGCCTCCTATTCAACCAATCTCATTAATAAGGAGCTCCAAAAAGAGGATTGAACCCACACATGATGTGGTGAAGAAGAAAAAAAAAAGAAGAGAGGTAAAAAGATATCTTTCCCAAATAATGCTGCTCCTATTACTATTGTGCCTCGTGAAAATATAATTGTGGAAGATAATGATACTTCTTATGATCTTGAAAATCTTTTTGGAACTTGCTTGGAATAATATGATAATTGCTACACTATTGGTGCTATCTATACTGTTAATGATGAGAGTGATTATGCTTATGATATGAAAAGGCCCAAGCTTGGGGATGCTATGTTTGATGAAGATGATGTTTTTGAGAATATATTTGCTGCAATTAATGTTTGTCCCAAGCTTGGGGATGCTACGCTTAATGAAGATGATATTTTTAGTCTCCCAAGTTTTGATATGCAAATTTATAATGATGATAGCATGCCTCCTACTTATGATAATTATTGTGATGATACATATGCTATAAAAAGTAGTGATGATTATATTTATAAAACTTGTCATGATTATGATTACCCTTTTTCTGAACATTACTCTTTTAATGTGGAAACAATTTATAATATTCGAGTCTCTTATGATTCTCCCACTATTCCGAATGAGAAGAATTTTGCTTATGTGGAGAGTAATAAAATTTCTATGCTTGTAGATCATGAAAAGAATGCTTTAGGTGCTGGTTATATTGTTGAATTCATTCATGATGATACTGAAAATTATTATGAGGGAGGAATATATGCTTGTAGGAATTGCAATAATATCAAGTTTCCTCTCTATGTGCTTAAAGTTTCGAAGTTGTGCTTGTTTTACCTTCCTATGCAAGTTGATTCTTGTCCCCATAAGTTGTTTGCTCACAAAATCCCTATGCATAGTAAGAGGGTTAGACTTAAATGCGTGAGTCAGATTCTTCATGATGCTCTCTTTATGTTACAATTCTTATCCTTTATGTGGGCATCATTGAAATCATCATGCCTAGCTAGGGGCGTTAAACGATAGCGCTTGTTGGGAGGCAACCCAATATTATTTTTGTTCCTTGCTTTTTGCTCCTGTTTAATAATAAATAATTCATCTAGCCTCTGCTTAGATGTGGTTTTATGCTTTTAATTAGTGTTTGTGCCAAGTAGAACCTTTGGGAAGACTTTGGGAAAGTCTTGTTGATCATGCTGTAAAAAAACAGAAACTTTAGCGCTCACGAGAATTGCTGTCATTTTTATTTGGAGAGTGCTATTTAGTTAATTATTTTTGCAGATGATTAATAGATAAATTCCTCAGGTCCATAAATTTATTTGAGAATTTTATGAGTTCAAGAAGTATACGTTTGATCCAGATTACAACAGACTGTTCTGTTTTTGACAGATTCTGTTTTCTATGTGTTGTTTGCTTATTTTGATGAATCTATGAGTAGTATCGGAGGGTATGAACCATAGATAAGTTGGAATACAGTAGGTTTAACACCAATATAAATTAAGAATGAGTTCATTACAGTACCTTGAAGTGGTGATTTATTTTCTTATACTAACGGAGCTCACGAGTTTTCTACTTTAAGTTTTGTGTTGTGAAGTTTTCAAGTTTTGGGTAAAGATTCGATGGATTATGGAATAAGGAGTGGCAAGAGCCTAAGCTTGGGGATGACAAAGTCACCCCAAGGTAATATTCAAGTACAACCAAAATCCTAAGCTTGGGGATGCCCCGGAAGGCATCCCCTCTTTCGTCTTCGTTCATCGGTAACTTTACTTGGAGCTATATTTTTATTTACCACATGATATGTGTTTTGCTTGGAGCGTCATTTTATTTTACTTTGCTTTGCTTGCTGTATGAATAAAATACCAATATCTGAAATTATTAAATGTTATAGAGTCTTCACATAGCTAAATAATTATTTAACTACTCATTGATCTTCACTTATATCTTTCGGAGTAGTTTGTTGTTGCTCTAGCACTTCACTTATATCTTTTTAGAGCACGGTGGTGGATTTATTTTGTAGAAATAGATGAACTCTCATGCTTCACTTATATTATTTTGAGAGTCCTAAACAGCATGGTAATTTGCTTTGGTTATGAATTTAGTCCTAATATGATGGGCATCCAAGAGGGATATAATAAAAACTTTCATATAAAGTGCATTGAATACTATGAGAAGTTTGATACTTGATGATTGTTTTGAGATATGAGGATGGTAATATTAGAGTCATGTTAGTTGAGTAGTTGTGGATTTGAGAGATACTTGTGTTAAAGTTTGTGATTCCCGTAGCATGCACGTATGGTGAACCGTTATGTGATGAAGTCGGAGCATGATTTATTTATTGATTGTCTTCCTTATGAGTGGCGGTCGGGGACGAGCGATGGTATTTTCCTACCAATCTATCCCCCTAGGAGCATGCACGTAGTACTTTGTTTCAATAACTAATAGATTTTTGCAATAAGTATGTGAGGTCTTTATGACTAATGTTGAGTCCATGGATTATACGCACTCTCACCCTTCCACCATTGCTAGCCTCTCTAGCACCACGCAACTTTCGCCGATACCTTGTACCCACCATATACCTTCCTCAAAACAGCGACCATATCTACCTATTATGGCATTTCCATAGCCATTCCGAGATATATTGCCATGCAACTTTCCACCATTCTGTTTATTATGACACGCTCCATCATTGTCATATTGCTATGCATGATCATGTAGTTGACATCGTATTTGTGGCAAAGCCACCATTCATAATTCTTTCATACATGTCACTCATGCATCATTGCACATCCCGGTACACCGCCAGAGGCATTCATATAGAGTCATATCTTGTTCTAAGTATCGAGTTGTAAGTAGATAAAAGTGTGATGATCATCGTTATTAGAGCATTGTCCCAGTGAGGAAAGGATGATGGAGACCATGATTCCCTTACAAGTCGGGATGAGACTCCGGACGAAAAAAGGAGGCCAAAGAAGCCCAAATAAAAAAAAGAGGCCATAAAAAAAGAGAAGGCCCAAATAAGAAAAATAAAAAAATAAAAAATGAGAGAAAAAGAGAGAAGGGGCAATGCTACTATCCTTTTACCACACTTGTGCTTCAAAGTAGCACCATGATCTTCATGATAGAGAGTCTCCTATGTTGTCACTTTTATATACTAGCGGGAATCTTTCATTATAGAACTTGGCTTGTATATTCCAATGATGGGCTTTCTCAAAATGCCCTAGGTCTTCGTGAGCAAGCGAGTTGGATGCACACCCACTTAGTTTCTTTTTGAGCTTCCATATACTTATAGCTCTAGTGCATCCGTTGCATGGCAATCCCTACTCACTCACATTGATATCTATTGATGGGCATCTCCATAGCCCGTTGATACGCCTAGTTGATGTGAGACTATCTTCTCCCTTTTTATCTTCCCCACAACCACCATTCTATTCCACCTATAGTGCTATGTCCATGGCTCACGCTCATGTATTGCGTGAAGATTGAAAAATTTTGAGAACATCAAAAGTATGAAACAATTGCTTGGCTTGTCATCGGGGTTGTGCATGATTTTAATATTTTGTGTGGTGAAGATGGAGCATAGCCAGACTATATGATTTTGTAGGGATAACTTTCTTTGGCCATGTTATTTTGAGAAGACATAATTGCTTGGTTAGTATGCTTGAAGTATTATTATTTCTATGTCAACATTAAAACTTTTTCTTGAATCTTATGGATCTGAATATTCTTGCCACAATAAAGAGAACTACATGGATAAATATGTTAGATAGCATTCCACATCAAAAATTCTATTTTTATCATTTACCTACTCGAGGACGAGCAGGAATTAAGCTTGGGGATGCTGATGCGTCTCCAACGTATCTATAAATTTTGATTGTTCCATGCTATTATATTATCAACCTTGGATGTTTTATATGCCTTTATATGCTATTTTATATGATTTTTGGGACTAACCTATTAACCTAGAGCCTAGTGCCAGTTTATGCTTTTTTCCTTATTTTAGAATATCGCAGAAAAGGAAAACCAAATGGAGTCCAATTGACCTGAAACTTCACGGAACTTATTTTTGGATCAGAAGAAGCCCAGAAGACTTGGAGTGCATGTCAGGGGATCTACGAGGAGGCCACGAGGCAGCGGCGCGCCCACCCCCTGGGCGCGCCCTCCACCCTCGTGGGCCCCTCGTGGCTCCCCTGACGTACTTCTTCCGCCTATATATATATCTCCATATACCCTAAAAACATCCGAGAGCACAATAGATCGGGAGTTCCGCCGCCAGAAGCCTCCGTAGCCACCTAAAGCCAATCTAGACCCGTTCCGGCACCCTGCCGGAGGGGGCAATCCCTCTCTGGTGGCCACCTTCATCATCCCGGTGCTCTCCATGACGAGGAGGGAGTAGTTCTCCCTCGGGGCTGAGGGTATGTACCAGTAGCTATGTGTTTGATCTTTCTCTCTCTCTCTCTCTCGTGTTCTTGATTTAGCACGATCTTGATCTATCGCGAGCTTTGCTATTATAGTTGGATCTTATGTTTCTCCTCCCCCTCTACTCTCTTGTAATGGATTGAGTTTCCCCTTTGAAGTTATCTTATTGGATTGAGTCTTTAAAGATTTGAGAACACTTGATGTATGTCTTGCCATGCGTATCTGTGGTAACAATGGGATATCACGTGATTCACTTGATGTATGTTTTGGTGATCAACCTGCGGGTTCCGCCCATGAACCTATGCATAGGGTTTGGCACATGTTTTCATCGTGATTCTCCGGTAGGAACTTTGGGGCACTCTTTGAGGTTCTATGTGTTGGCTGAATAGATGAATCTGAGATTGTGTGATGCATATCGTATAATCATACCCGCAGATACTTGAAGTGACATTGGAGTATCTAGGTGACATTAGGGTTTGGTTGATTTGTGTCTTAAGGTGTTATTCTAGTACGAACTCTAGGGCTGTTTGTGACACTTATAGGAATAGCCCAACGGATTGATTGGAAAGAATAACTTTGAGGCGGTTTCGTACCCTACCATAATCTCTTCGTTTGTTCTCCGCTAGTAGTGACTTTGGAGTGACTCTTTGTTGCATGTTGAGGGATAGTTATGTGATCCAATTATGTTATTATTGTTGAGAGGACTTGCACTAGTGAAAGTATGAACCCTAGGCCTTGTTTCAACGCATTGCAATACCGTTTGTGCTCACTTTTATCATTAGTTACCTTGCTGTTTTTATATTTTCAGATTACAAAAACCTTTATCTACTATCCATATACCACTTGTATCACCATCTCTTCGCCGAACTAGTGCACCTATACAATTTACCATTGTTTTGGGTGTGTTGGGGACACAAGAGACTCTTTGTTATTTGGTTGCAGGGTTGCTTGAGAGAGACCATCTTCATCCTACGCCTCCTACGGATTGATAAACCTTAGGTCATCCACTTGAGGGAAATTTGCTACTGTCCTACAAACCTCTGCACTTGGAGGCCCAACAACGTCTACAAGAAGAAGATTGTGTAGTAGACATCAGTCATCAGTTTGTTGAGAGGAACGACCAGTCCCTCCAGTATCAACTAATCTTTGACAGACGACGCACCTATCACGTTGCTCTCCCTGCTCCCGCTTTCTTTGACTTTCAGGCAAAGGGGAGATATTTTATAACCAGGGAGGAGGCGACCGAGTATGAAAGAAGGGCGGAGGCAGCTCGCCTCCAAGCTGCAACTCATCAGGCAATTGCCGCTGCATCTCAGTACGACCCCAGTTACAACTTTGGATATCCGCCAGGCCAACCGTGGCCATAGACCAACTTAGGACAAAAGCCTAAGCTTGGGGGAGTATGTATTTCTCACCGACATTACATTCATGTTCACACACTCATGCTAGTTGTCGGTGCTCATACTTTTTCACTATGTCATCCATGCTAGTTTATTTCCTTTTTATGCTTTCTTCTTGTGTGTTTGATAAACCTTAAGAAAAAAATTAGTTGTAGCTTTTAATTAGTTTACTTTCCATGCCTGTAGTAGTAGTAACTAAAAAGAAAACCCAAAAAAATTTATCATTCTTCTTTTGCTTGTTGGGAGCTTTCCCGTGTAAATAGTTTTATTTATTTTCTTGTTCTTTGGGGGTCGAGAGGAGAAGACCATGATTAAAATGTTGAGTGGCTCTTATATGCATTATTGTTGATCTAACAAAGATCCCATATTACCTTGTCTTCTCTCTTGAATTGAATGCTCGCGGATTCCAGCTTAGTCCAATGCACGTGCACTATTATTCTTATCCACACTATTCGGTCGTGCAAGTGAAATGCAATAATGATGATTATAGGATGAACTTATTGAGATGAGAAAAGGTGGTATGAACTCGACCTCTCTTGTTTTTGTAAATATGATTAGTCCATCGTTCCTGATTCAGCCTATTATGAAAGAAACATATTTGCAATAACAATTAGAGATTGTAGTTGCTTATGCCATGCTTAATTAGCTAGGAGTTTATAATGGTTTACCTTGCGTGCCAACATGCTATTAAAATGGTTGTGATGTGGTATGATAGGGTGGTATCCTCTTTTGAACGATTCGAGTGGCTTGACAGGCACATGTTCACGCATGTACTTGAAACAAAATCAACATAGCCTCTACGATATTTATGTTCATGGTGCATTATATCCTACTCATGCTTGCATTCGGTGTTCATTAATTTTAATGCATGTTCATGACTGTTGTCGCTCTCTAGCTGGTCGCTTCCCAGTCTTTTTCTAGCCTTCACTTGTACTAAGCGGGAATACTGCTTGTGCATCCAATTCCATAAACCCCAAAGTTGTTCCATATGAGTCCAGCATACCTACCTATATACGGTATCTACCTGCCGTTCCAAATAAATTTGTATGTGCCAAACTCTAAACCTTCAAATAAACATTCTGTTTTGTATACTCGAATAGCTCATGTATCAACTAGGGCTATCTTTATCTTCCATGCTAGGCGGGTTATTCTCAAAAGGAGTGGACTCCGCTCCTCACTCACGAGAAAATGGCTGGTCACCGGGATGCCCAGGCCCATGCTTTATGCAAATCAAATCAAAATAACTGCAAACAAAACTCCCTCGGGATTCTTGTTAGTTGGAGGCACTCGTTGTTTCGAGCAAGCCATGGATTGATGCTTGTTGGTGGAGGGGGAGTATAAACTTTACCATTCTGTTTGGGAACCGCCTATAATGTGTGTAGCATGGAAGATATTGAGATCGCTCGGTTGTTATGTTGACAATGAAAGTATACCGCTCAAAGTATTATTCATATCTATTTCAAAACCGAGCTCTGGCACCTCTACAAATCCCTGCTTCCCTCTGCGAAGGGCCTATCCATTTACTTTTATGTTGAGTCATCATCCTCTTATTAAAAAGCACCAGTTGGAGAGCACCGCTGTCATTTGCATCCATTACTGTTAGTTTACATTGAGTATGACTTGACTGGATCTCTTTTACCATGAATTACAATGTCTAGTCAGTCCTTGATCTTTAAAGGTGCTCTGCATTTATGTTTTGCGGTCTCAGAAAGGGCTAGTGAGATACCGTCTTGTCATATCATATTATGAATGTTTTGAGAAAGTGTTGTCATCCGAGATTTATTATTATTGCTCGCTAGTTGATTATGTCATTGATATGAGTAAACATGAGACCTAAGTGTTATTGTGAATATGGTTAGTTCATAATCTTTGCTGAAAACTTGAATGCTGGCTTTACATATTTACAACAACAAGGGCAAACGGAGTTTGTAATTTTTTTCTTTATCACTTTCAGTTTATCAACTAAATTGCTTGAGGACAAGCAAAGGTTTAAGCTTGGGGGAGTTGATACGTCTCCTTCATATCTACTTTTCCAAACAGTTTTGCCCTTGTTTTGGACTCTAACTTGCATGATTTGAATGGAACTAACCCGGACTGACGTTGTTTTTAGCAGAATTGCCATAGTGTTATTTTTGTGCAGAAATAAAAGTTCTCGGAATGACCTGAAAATCAACGGAGAATTATTTTGGAATATATAAAAAATACTAGAGGAAAGATCTGCGTCAGGGGGCCACCACCTGTCCACGAGGGTGGGGGCGCGCCCTACCCCCCTGGGCGCGCCCCCTGCCTCATGGGCTCCCTGACGCTCCACCGACCTCAACCTTGACTCCATATATTCACTTGCGGGAGAAAAATCTAGAGAGAAGGATTCATCGTGTTTTACGATACGGAGCCGCCGCCAAGCCCTAAACTCTCTCGGGAGGGTTGATCTAGAGTCCGTTCGGGGCTCCGAAGAGGCGAATCCGTCGCCATCATCATCATCAACCTTCCCCCATCACCAATTTCATGATGTTCACCGCCGTGCGTGAGTAATTTCATCGTAGGCTTGCTGGACGGTGATGGGTTGGATGAGATTTATCATGTAATCGAGTTAGTTTTGTTACGGTTTGATCCCTAGTATCCACTATGTTCTGAGATTGATGTTTCTATGACTTTGCTATGCTTAATGCTTGTCACTAGGGCCCGAGTGCCATGATTTCAGATATGAACCTATTATGTTTTCATCAATATATGAGAGTTCTTCATCCTATCTTGCAAGTCTATAGTCACCTATTATGTGTTATGATCCGTTAACCCCGAAGTGACAATAATCGGGATACTTACCTGTGATGACTGTAGTTTGAGGAGTTCATGTATTCACTATGTGTTAATGCTTTGGTCCATTACTCTATTAAAAGGAGACCTTAATATCCCTTAGTTTCCAATAGGACCCCGCTGCCACGAGAGGGTAGGACAAAAGATGTCATGCAAGTTCTTTTCCATAAGCTTGTATGACTATATTCGGAATACATGCCTACATTACATTGATCAATTGGAGCTAGTTCTGTGTCACCCTATGTTATGACTGTTACATGATCGATCGCATCCGGCATAATTCTCCATCACCGATCCAATGCCTACGAGCTTTTCATATATTGTTCTTCGCTTATTTACTTTTCCGCTGCTACTGTTACAATCACTACAAAACCCAAAAATATTACTTTTGCTATCGTTACCTTTTTCCACCGTTACCACTACTATCATATTACTTTGCTACTAAATACCTTGCTGTAGATATTAAGTTTCCGGGTGTGGTTGAATTGACAACTCAGCTGCTAATACTTGAGAATATTCTTTGGCTCCCCTTGTGTCGAATCAATAAATTTGGGTTGAATACTCTACCCTCGAAAACTGTTGCGATCCCCTATACTTGTGGGTTATCAAGAGGTAATCATCAGTGAACTGCTTTGGAAAGGCCTGAAAACAAGGATGTGCATAAATATCTTCTCTATATTGGAAATGGGGCAAAGGAATAAAAAAGGCAAGGTATAATAGTTAGTACCATCTTGTAGTGAACTGATGTCTTCTTCATTGTGCAGACAAAGATCTTGTTGTTTTTTGTCGCTAATTTCTTTATCCTAACAATCTTCTAAGTTTCTTGATTTGATTGATATTCACGGACAACTCATTTCCCCATATGCAAAAAGGGTCGAACAGTTGGTCAAAACCTCTGACAGCAGGACCTACATGTGTAAGACCAAATTGTTAAAAACCAAAATATTAGAATGGTTCCTGCAATTGCACAATAATGTGCTATTAGAGAACGGACCATGCACGTGCTAACCTCGATTGTAAGCGTCAGTGCTTCCCATTGTTTCCCTGCAATACATGTAAGGTAGTTAGTCATCAGGTTAAGTAATGGTTCGCATGCTATCGGTAAAATATGTTGATGAAAAATAAGCACATTGCAGATTCATCAGATTAATTCAAGACACACGGAAAACCCATTTACCCAAACCAAGCATGATTAAGAACTAGGAAATATAGCACTTGTATATGTTTCTCATGTATTAAGTGCAGCCAAATTCGATTTATTCCTCACATGCACAACATTACAAAATTCTACCCGCAACAATTGGACATCGCATTGCAGAATTGAACCAAGCAGTTAACTAAACACCACAACAAATGAACCAAACATTAACTAAGCACCACATTGCACAATATAACATACTCCTAATAGAAGATCAGACAGATAACCAAACAGTTATAACTACAACCAATTGTAGCAATTGTATTTGTTTCTCATGTATTTGCTACAACCAAATTCAATTTATTCCTCACATGGTATACAATAATAGAATGCACCCACAACTATTGAACATCGCATTGCAGAATTGAACCAAACAATTAACTAAACTCCACTACACAAATGAACCAAACGTTAACTGAGCACCACATTGCATAATGTATAACCAAACCAAGCATGCTTAACAACTTGGAAATATAGCAATTGTATTCGTTTCTCATGTATTTTGTAAAGATAAATTCAATTTATTTCTCACATGGAAGACAATACAAAATTGCAGCATGAAGAATTGAACATCACATTTGCAAAATTGAACCAAACAGTTAACTGAAGATGACAACTAATTAACAAAACAGTTAATAAGTGAGCACCACACTGCACGACATATAGAACATATACATGATGACCCACAAGTGTAGGGGATCTACCGTAGCTTTTCGATAAGTAAGAGTGTCGAACCCAATGAGGAGCAGAAGGAAATGATAAGCAGTTTTCAGTAAGGTACTCTCTACAAGCACTGAAACTATCGGTAACAGATAGTTTTGTGATAAGGTAATTTGTAACGAGTAGCAAGTAAGAAAGGTAAATAAGGTGAAGCAAGATTGCCCAATCCTTTTTGTAGCAAAGGACAAGCCTGGACGAACTCTTATATGAAGGAAAGCGCTCCCGAGGACACATGTGAATTATCGTCAAGCTAGTTTTCATCACGTTCATATGATTCACGTTCGGTACTTTGATAATTTGATATGTGGGTGGACCGGTGCTTGGGTGTTGTCCTTACTTGGACAAGCATCCCACTTATGATTAACCCCTATTGCAAGCATCCGCAACTACAACAGAAGTATTAAGGTAAACCTAACCATAGCATAAAACATATGGATCCAAATCAGCCCCTTACGAAGCAACGCATAAACTAGGGTTTAAGCTTTTGTCACTCTAGCAACCCATCATCTACTTATTACTTCCCAATGCCTCCCTCTAGGCCCAAACAATGGTGAAGTGTCATGTAGTCGACGTTCACATGACACCACTAGAGGGATGACAACATACATCTCATCAAAATATCGAACGAATACCAAATTCACATGACTACTTATAGCAAGACTTCTCCCATGTCCTCAGGAACAAACGTAACTACTCACAAAGCATATTCATGTTCATAATCAGAGGGGTATTAATATGCATGATGGATCTGAACATATGATCTTCCACCAAGTAAACCAACTAGTATCAACTGCAAGGAGTAATCAACACTACTAGCAACCCACATGTACCAATCTGAGGTTTGGATACAAATATTGGATACAAGAGATGAACTAGGGTTTGAGATGAGATGGTGCTGGTGAAGATGTTGATGGAGATTGACCCCCTCCCGATGAGAGGATCGTTGGTGATGATGATGGTGATGATTTCCCCCTCCCGGAGGGAAGTTTCCCCGACAGAAAAGCTCTGCCGGAGCCCTAGATTGATTCCGCCAAGGTTCCGCCTCGTGGCGGCGGAGTTTCTTCCCCAAAGCTTGAATTTTTTTTTCTCGGACGAAAGACCTCATATAGCAGAAGATGGGCACCGGAGGGCCACCAGGGGGCCCACAAGGCAGGGGGCACGCCCAGGGGGTAGGGCGCGCCCCCACCCTCGTGGCCAGGGTGTGGGCCCCCTCTGGAACTTTCTTCGCTCCGTATTTTTTATATATTCTGGAAATAACTTCTGTGAAGTTTCAGGACTTTTGGAGTTGTGCAGAATAGGTCTCTAATATTTGCTCCTTTTCCATCCCAGAATCCCAGCTGCCGGCATTCTCCCTCTTCATGTAAACCTTGTAAAATAAGAGAGAATAGGCATAGGTATTGTGACATAATGTGTAATAACAACCCATAATGCAATAAATACCGATATAAAAGCTTGATGCAAAATGGACGTATCAATACACTAGAGCAACAGATTGCATGGTAAAATTAGATAGCACAATTTACTAGAATTTGTGAAGGAAAGGCAGGAGCAGCACATGCAACGGGTAAACCGAGCATGCTTAACCGGCATAGCTAGCAAATGGCAAGGTGCTCCTCCAAGATCTGGGGGTCGGCATGAATGGCAGCCATCGCGACCTCATCCGCGCGTGCAGCCGCGATTTGCTTCTCTGCTGCCAAATGCTCCTTGAGATCCTGGCTATACTGCATGCACCATGGCTTAGGGCGGCGCTTATTTGGTGGAGGGGTCGTTGATTTGGGTGGAAGGTGTTGCGCTCGCGCCAGTGGTCGGGGCATGTGGGATGTGGAAGGAGGAGGAGGATGGGGGTCGGGTGTGGATTACCTGCCTGGATAGACGAGGCCGAGCAGCGTGAAGGAGGGTCATCGACGAGGAGGCGGCGCTGCAAGCAAGGAGTGAAGGTTTCAACTTGGAAAGGAAGGAGGAAAGAGGGGAAATGTGGCTTTTGGTAATGGGGAGGGGCGGGGAGGTAGATATTTCCGCGGAAGCCGAAAATTTGGAATCGCTTCAGCCAAAAAACTGGCGCGCAAAGTGTCATCAGACACGGTCCCTTATTCAAAACTGTGTACGATATGTGGACATCACAAACGATTCAGATAGCTTCACCCGTGTGTGATGAGTTTGAATGTTAAAAGTTTTGGTTTGAATTTCCATGGTTATAGTGGTCATGCACGTCATTGCATAATTTGGGTTCACAAAGGAGACTATAGCACACCTACACTTCTTAATCGAGCAAGTTCACCAGTTAATCAGAGCTAGCTGACCTAAACATTACTCTAACAAATTGAAGACCGGCGCTCTTAATTAAACAAAACAAATAGTGCTACTATGGCTGGTGCTCATCGATCTCCGCCGCCGCCTCCATGTCCAGCTCGTGCCCGACGGTCTCCTGGGGAAGGGGCTCCATGGCATCCATCGCACCATACTCGGCAAGCATCTTGCCATCTGCGTCTGCCATCTCTTTGTAAAAGGCCGCCACGAGCTAGGCGTGGGCGGACGCGATCTGGGCTTGGACGGGCTCCGTCATCGCAAGGTATGCGGCGGAGGAACGGACGGCTGCTCGAATGCTCTCGGCGATTGCCAGCTCTTCGGCCGTGGGTTGCCGACCATTGTCGGAGAAGCTTCGTTCGATTTGTGCGGTGACCTCCAGGAGCTGGGCGTGGGTGGCCTCGACATGGTCGTGGGCAGCCTCCATCATGGCTAAGGCCGCCGCTGCAGAATGGACAGCTGTTGTGCCGCTCTCGCCAGTTGCTATCCCCGAGGCAGATGTTGCTTTCGCCACCTGAGAAGCAACAACAGCTGTTTGGGTTGCCTTTGCCGCCCGGTCGCAGATTGCGACCGCACTCATGCACCTTGTTACCATGCGGATGGCGGTTGCGGCCGCGCTCTCACCGGAGTGGGCTATCGAAGTTGCCCTCACGACATGGATCCACGTGCCCATCTTTCACCGGTGATGATTGAACAGTGAAATGATATTTGGGGAGCGAGCTAGTGTGCTTGGGACGCCAGTTGTGGACTGTAGCCGATGCACCTTCTCGCCTAAGCCATAAATGCTTGACCAAGTTCCTTATTGAAAAAGGCTTTTAAATTGGTAAAATTGATTCTACTCTTTTTACTAAAAGGGTTAATGGAGAATTATTTGTGTGCCAAATTTACGTTGATGATATCATATTTGGTTCAACTAACCCTCATTTTAGTGAGAAGTTTGGAAAGCTAATGTCGGAGAAGTTTGAGATGTCTATGATGAGTGAACTCAAATTCTTTCTCCGTTTGCAAATCAAGCTAACTAAGGAAGGTACCTTTGTCTCTCAAACGAAGTACACCAAGGACTTATTCAAGAAGTTCAATATGCAAGAATGCAAAGGTATGACTACACCCATGCCTACTAGTGGACATCTTGATTTGACCAAAGATGGTGAACTGGTTGATCAAAAGGTTTATCGCTCTATGATTGGTTCATTGTTATATCTATGTGCCTCTCGTCCCGATATTATGCTAAGTGTGTGCATGTGTGCACGATATCAAGCTGCTCCTAAAGAATGTCATCTTAAGGTTGTGAAAAGGATAGTGAGATACCTAATCCATACACCAAATTTTGGCATTTGGTATCCTAAGAGGTCCTCTTTTGATCTTGTTGGCTACTCCGATTCGGATTATGCTGGAGACAAGGTTGATAGAAAGTCCACTTCGGGTACTTGTCAATTCCTTGGTAGATCTCTTGTGTCTTGGTCTTCCAAGAAAAAAAAACTCGGTATCCTTATCCACCACCGAAGCGGAATACATTGCCGCTGGTTCATGTTGCGCTCAATTACTTTGGATGACCCAAACTCTTAAAGATTATGGGATATATGTGAAACATGTTCCATTGCTATGTGACAATGAAAGTGCTATTAAGATTGCTCTCAATCCCGTGCAACATTCTCTAACTAAGCATATTGAAGTTCGTCATCATTTCATTCGAGATCATGTTGCAAAAGGGGACATTAACCTTAAGCATGTTCGCACCGATAAGCAATTGGCGGATATATTCACTAAACCACTTGATGAGAAAGTGTTTTGCAGGTTGAGAGGTGAATTGAACATCATTGATGCTTCAAACTTGGAGTAGGAACTCCATTTGATACATGCGGGGCATGAGCCTATGACTAATCCTCGATATTTCTCTTATGATGCTATTCATATGTCTTGGATATATTTGTACCTTGCATGTTATCTAACCCATGTAGGTACTTGGTTGAATCTAAATCTATGAGATTGCAACTCACTCACATTTTGAGCAATCTCTAAATCACCAAGTCTCTACACAATGGTGGTTGAAGACAAGGAAGCACGAAACCATTCAAACATATCCTTTGGCAAATTCCATGATGAGTCTCATGATTGTCATTTTGGATACACAAGTGCTCTTCCTTGCAAAGCTAACCCATGTAGGTAGATGAACTCAAACTCCAAGTGGTGCTCCCAACCCTTGATGAACTACATCAACCTTGAGCAACCCACACAAGTTCAACTACATGAACAAGATCAACACCACCACCCAAGGTATGTTATTCCATCTTAGAGAAGATTTACTCCAAGTCATGAGTCAAAGCAACTCGACAAGATGTGAATACATCAAAAGGCTTAAACGAAAAATGGTAACCCCATTTTGAGCTTAAACGATGAGTATGACCTATGATCAAGTGCTCTCACTTGACTCCTAAGTCAATATACTCTAACATAGGTGACTTTGTCACCGACCATTTCTAGATGAAGTTCTCTAGTGTTTCCCCGTGCTTTTGCATTTGCATATTTGTTTCCCCTTTCAAAAAAAACTTCATCTAGAACTTTTAGTTTCTTTTCTTTCCTTTTTGTTTTGCATTTTCTGCATCCAATTCATTGCAAATCTTTCAGTTAATTCCTTGCATATCCTTGTGAGATCTTACTTGTCTAGTGAGCTGAGGTGACAAGTGGTTTCACTCTGATGAACTCGGTCACACCGGTTTGTTCTCTTCGGCCCAATCGAAATCTTTCGGTGCAACCGAAGCCCACAACTTGGAGTCACCGATTCCATCACAGGAAAACCAACTTGCCACTTATTGCTGATTTCTGTTTGCTCCAGCTCCACTCAATGATTCTTGTCCTCTACCAGCATCATATTAGACATGCTGCTTTGCTCTGTGACTCGAGGACCAACCCATTTGTATCACATGTCCAGAAGAGCCCTTCTTGGAAATTGATGCCAAAGGGGGAGAGAGAGATCACATCAAAGCTTAATCCTTCCTATAGGGGGAGAAAGAGAGAATACTCAGGGGGAGAGAGTTTCTCAACTAGGAGAAAGTAATATCATCAAAGACCCCAGATGCTTGGTGTTCAAGAGGAGAGATGTCGCATGTCTTTAAGAGGGGAAAGACATGTTTGGTTTCTTGCTTTAGCTCAAGCTCTGTTGTTTCCTTTTTTTTGTTGCTCTAATTTTCTGTTCCTTATCTTCTCCCAATATCCCATGCAGATTCAAGGGGAGCAAGACATCTAAGGGAAGGAAATCTCTGATTTTATTGCATATCTTTACCTTTTGGGACATGTCTATATCCAATGTGGTACTTAGTACTCACTCTACATGTCATCCCAGTCTTGGTTCTCTTGTGGTTTCTCTTGTTCTGCTCTGGTCAGTAGGTGTATCTGTGTTACTTAACCTTGTTTGCGCAGGTTCATCACATCCTAAGCCAACTCAAGACCACAAGGTAAGTATATGCATCTCAGTCATGTGAATGAGAAATCCTTGCTGATGTACATACTGTTTGCAAGAAGGACTCATGAGCATTAAGGTACATTTCTCACATTCACATCATTTGCTCTGATGCATATAGCCAAGATACATGTAACACATTGCTTACTCTGTCATGTTTACGCATTCACATGCTCCTATATTCAATATTCACATGATTGCGTACATGTAGGGGAGCCTATGCATGTTACATGTCTTTCCAAAGCTTTACTTGCTATTCTCTATATCTTTATCTAAAGCTTTGATGTATGTTGTCATCAATTACCAAAAAGGGGGAGATTGAAAGCACAAGTGCTCCCTGGGTGGTTTTGGTAATTAATGTCAACATATCTCTTGTTGGACTAACACTTTTACCTAGTATGTTCCAGATAAGTTCAACAATGGAGTGGCATGGACTAGAGGATGTGGAACCCCTTCAAGATGCTAAGGACAAAGGATTGGCTCAAGCTTCAAGATCAAGACTCTACATTTTCTATTTTAGTGATCCAAGGTCACATTGAGTCTATAGGAAAAGCCAATACTATCAAGAGGGGATGAGGTGTTGCTTAATGGCTTGCTTGCTCAAAGTGCTTAGTGATATGCTCCAAAACCCTCAACTACCTTCCCACATCCACATATGACCTAAACCAAAAGTCAAACTCAGCCCCATCGATTCTTTCTATCCGGAGCCACCGAGTTCAGTTAACATAGCCACTGCCAGAAACCCTAATCATTTCGGTCTCACCGATGGGATCTCGGTCTCACCAAGATGGGCTTGCAAACTCTCTGTTACCTGTTGCAATATTTTCGGTCCCACCGAGATATGCAATCGGCCCCACCGAGTTTGCTTGACCAACTCTCTGTTTCGCTTATTACCCAAATCGGTCCCACCGAGTTTGAGTAATCGGTCAAACCGAGTTTTGGTTTTACCCTAACCCTAGCACATCGATTCCACCGAGTTGAACTAGTCGGTCCCATCGAAAACCCTAACGGTCACTAGGTTTACTAAATCGGTCCGACCGAGTTTTTCCCTTCGGTCTTACCGAGATTGGTAAATTGAGTGTAACGGTTAGATTTTGTGTGGAGGCTATATATACCCCTCCACCCACTCTTCATCAGAACATACCTACACTCCCAATACACATTTTCTGAGAGAGAACCACCTACACTTGTGTTGAGGTCAAGATATTCCATTCCAACCATATGAATCTTGATCTCTAGCCTTTCCCAAGTTGTTTTCCACTCAAATCTTCTTTCCATCAAATCCAAATCCTGTGAGAGAGAGTTGAGTGTTGGGGAGACTATCATTTGAAGCACAAGAGCAAGGAGTTCATCATCAACACACCATTTGTTACTTCTTGGAGAGTGGTGTCTCCTAGATTGGCTAGGTGTCACTTGGGAGCCTCCGACAAGATTGTGGAGTTGAACCAATGAGTTTGTAAGGGCAAGGAGATCGCCTACTTCGTGAAGATCTACCGCTAGTGAGGCAAGTCCTTCGTGGGCGACGACCGTGATGGAATAGACAAGGTTGCTTCTTCGTGGACCCTTCGTGGGTGGAGCCCTCCATGGACTCGCGCAACCGTTACCCTCCGTGGGTTGAAGTCTCCATCAACGTGGATGTACGATAGCACCACCTATCGGAACCACGACAAAAACCTCCGTGTCTCCAATTGCGTTTGAATACTCCAAACCCTTCTCTTTACATTCTTGCAAGTTGCATGCTTTACTTTCCGCTGCTCATATACTCATTGCATGCTTGCTTGATATGTATTGTGTTTGTTAAACTTGTTCTTAAACTCCACTTAAACTTAAGAATATTAAAAACTGCAACTTTTGGCACTTAGTGTCTGATCACCCCCCTCTAGACACCTCTTCTCGATCCTTTCAACATCCAATTAACCATATATACCAGGATCTTTCCAACATGTTGTGCTTGCCAAAAGATAAAATTTAAAAAGGAAGGGTGAAGAGCACCATGACTCGTATGCAAGGTAGGAGATAAAAGTGAAAGATAGGCCCTTTGCAGAGGGAAGCAAAGGTTGTCATGCGCTTTTATGGTTGGATGCACAAAATATTAGTGTGAAAGAATGTCACTTTATATTGCCACTTGTGATATGGACCTTTATTATGCAGTCTGTCGCTTTTATTTCTTCCATATCACACGATCATATAAAGCTTATTTTCTCCCACACTAATAAGTCATACATATTTAGAGAGCAATTTTTTTATTGCTTGCACCGATGACAACTTACTTGGAGGATCTTACTCAATCCATAGGTAGGTATGGTGGACTCTCATGGCAAAACTGGTTTAAGGGTGTTTGGAAGTACAAGTAGTATCTCTACTTGGTGTAAATAATTTGGCTAGCATGAGGGGGAAAGGCAAGCTCAATCATGTTGGATGATCCATGACAATATAATTTATCTCAGATGTAAGTAAACATAACCCATTACGTTGTCTTCCTTATCCAATGTCAACTCTTTAGCATGTCATATTTTAATGAGTGCTCACAATCATAAAAGATGTCCAAGAGTGTATTTATATGTGAAGACCTCTCTTTCTTTATTACTTCCTATTAATTGCAACGATGACCAAAACTATGTTTGTCAACTCTCAACAACTTTTATTCATCATAATTTTTATATGTGAGCTCATTACTCTCCATAAGATCCGTATGATCTCTTTTATTTCCTTTCTATTCTTTCTCTTTTCTTTTATTTCCTCAAGATCATAGCAAGATAATCAAGCCCTGGACTCAACACTAATCTTTATTATATATATAGCTCACGGACTCGATTACATAGAAGGATCATAAAGCAAAACTCACAACTAGATCATACTAAGAACTTTTATTCTACTAGATCAAAATATTATCAAAAGGATCGAACTAAGAAAAACGGTAAAGATAAAAGTGATGGTGATACGATACTGGGGCACTCCCCCAAGCTTGGCAGTTGCCAAGGGGAGTGCCCATACCTGATACTCAATTATTCTTTGTTGGTGGATAGGGTGGAGTTGTTGATGATGTAGGCTTGTCGTCCTTCTTCCAAGGCATAGGCTTACCATCATAAAAGGATGACCGAGTCTCCTAGATCCTCAAATCTGCAGCCAAACTCATCCTTTTGAATCCATATTCATACTCACAGTTTTGATTTTGCAGGTCATAGATCTGGGCTTGGAGGTGCTCGATTTTCTCATGAAGCTTGAAGATGGCCTCCCCAATGTCCTTGATGTCCAGCTTGTGGTTGTTGGTGAACTCCGTGATCATAATGTGATTGGAACCGAGTCCACGCTCCACCATCTCCTGACACTTGAAAACTTGTTGCTCCAATGCCTCGAGCCTTGCCTCCGTGCGTCCGGTCTTCCTTGGTCCCTCAACATCACGGATGTGCAACAACCCCTCATGCATCTCAATGGTTTGAGGGTGTTGCAGCACTTCTGGGAGGTAGGGGTTGATGACCTTCTCGAAGAACTGGTCCTTGGGGGCACTTGAAGATGACATGACAACCTGTCAGAAAAACAGCTCGAAACAAAGACAGAGGATATTTGCGTGATATGGGAGTTAAAACCTCCGGGAGATTATATAATGAATTTTTACCGACCAAAATACATAACGTGCAAGAAAACGGAGTCCGGAGAGCACACGAGGTGCCCACGAGGTAGGGGGGCGTGCCTAGGGGGGTAGGGCGCGCCCTCCACCCTCGTGGAGCCCTCGTGTCCTTCCCGGACTGCTTCTTATTTTTCTATTTTTCTAAATATTCCAAAACGGAAGAAAATTGCCATTAGAACTGTTTTGGAGTCGGTTTACTTACCGTACCACATACCTATTCCTTTTCGGAGTCTGGAACGTTCCGGAAAGTGTCCCTTATGTATTCCTCCGGGGTTACGGTTTCAATAACATTGGTTTCAGCATTTATAGGATTACCTGAGATATAATGTTTAATTCTTTGACCGTTCACCACCTTCGGATTTGTTCCTTCGAAGTTGTTGATTTTTATGGCACTAGAACGATAGACCTCCTCGATAACGTAAGGACCTTCCCATTTAGAGAGAAGTTTTCCTGCAAAAAATCTTAAACAAGAGTTGTATAGCAATACATAGTCACCTACATTAAACTCATGCTTTTGTATCCTTTTGTCATGCCATCTTTTAACCTTTTCTTTAAATAATTTGGCATTCTCATAGGCTTGGGTTCTCCATTCATCAAGTGAGCTAATGTCAAATAACCTCTTCTCACCGGCAAGTTTGAAATCATAATTGAGCTCTTTAATATCCCAATAAGCTTTATGTTGTAGTTCGAGAGGTAAGTGACATGCTTTTCCATAAACCATTTTATATGGAGACATACCCATAGGATTTTTATATGCAGTTCTATAGGCCCATAATGTATCGTCAAGTTTCTTGGACCAATTCTTTCTAGATCTGTTAACAGTCTTTTGCAAAATTAATTTGAGTTCTCTATTACTCAATTCTACTTGACCACTAGACTGTGGGTGATAATGAGATGCAATTCTATGATTAACATCATACTTAGCAAGCATTTTACAGAAAGCACCATGAATAAAATGTGAACCACCATCAATCATTAAATATCTAGGGACTCCAAACCTCAGAAAAATAACTTCTTTAAGCATCTTAATAGAGGTGTTATGATCAACACTACTAGTTGGAATAGCTTCGACCCACTTAGTAACGTAATCAACAACAACTAAAATATGTGTGTATCCATTGGAGGTAGGAAAAGGTCCCATATAATCAAAGCTCCAAACATCAAATGGTTGAATAACAAGTGAATAATTCATAGGCATTTCTTAACGTCTACTAATATTACCAATTCTTTGATATTCGTCGCAAGATACAACAAACTTACATGCATCCTTGAAGAGAGTAGGCCAATAAAAACCGGATTGCAATACCTTATGTGCAGTTCTATCTCCAGCATGGTGTCCTCCATAAGCTTCGGAGTGACACTTGCGTAGGATCTGTTCCTGTTCATGCTCAGGTACACAATGTCTAATAACACCATCTACTCCTTCTTTATAAAGATGTGGGTCATCCAAAAAGTAATGTCTCAAATCATAGAAAAACTTTTTCTTTTGTTGGTATGTGAAACTAGGTGGTATAAATTTAGCAAAAATATAATTAACATAATCAGCATACCATGGAGCAGTATGAGAAGCATTTATGACATTTAATTGTTCATCAGGAAAGCTATCATCAATAGGTAGTGGGTCATCAAGAACATTCTCTAGCCTAGACAAGTTGTCTGCAATGGGGTTCTCAGCTCCCTTTCTATCAATAATATGCAAATCAAATTCTTGTAGCAAGAGAACCCATCTAATTAGTCTAGGTTTAGCATCTTTCTTTTCCATAAGATATTTAATAGCAGCATGATCCGTGTGAATAGTTACTTTAGAATCAACAATATAAGGTCTGAACTTATCACAAGCAAATACAACTGCTAAGAATTCTTTTTCAGTAGTAGCATAATTTCTCTGAGCATTGTCTAGAGTTTTACTAGCATATTGAATAACATTTAATTTCTTATCAACTCTTTGCCCTAGAACATCACCTGCAGCATAATCACTAGCACCACACATAATTTCAAAGGGTAAATTTCAATCAGGTAGCTGAACAATAGGTGCAGAGATCAATGCCTTCTTAAGTATTTCAAATGCTTCTACGCAATCATCATCAAAAACAAATGGTATATCTTTTTGTAATAAATTAGTCAGAGGCCGATAATTTTTTGAGAAGTCCTTAATGAACCTCCAATAAAAACCGGCGTGACCAAGGAAACTTTTTATACCTTTGATGTCCTTGGGACATGGCATCTTTTCAATAGCATCAACCTTAGCTTTATCAACTTCAATACCTCTTTCAGAAACTTTATGCCCCAAGACAATACCTTCATTAACCATAAAGTGGCACTTCTCCCAATTCAAGACAATGTTCACATCTTTGCAAAACTCGATCGAGGTTGCTTAAGCAATCATCAAAATATGATCCATAGACGGAGAAATCGTCCATGAAAACCTCACAAATCTTTTCACAGAAGTCAGAGAATATAGCCATCATGCATCTTTGGAAGGTAGCAGGTGCATTGCATAAACCAAAAGGCATACATCTATAAGCAAAAGTACCGAACGGGCAAGTAAAAGTGGTCTTAGATTGATCATCAGCTGACACAGTTATTTGAGATAAACCAGAATAACCATCTAGAAAGCAAAAATGTGTATGTTTGGATAATCTTTCTAGCATTTGATCAATAAAAGGTAAGGGGTAATGATATTTTTAGTAGCCTTATTTAATTTGCGAAAATCAATTACTATCCTATAACATGTAATAATTCTTTGCAGAATCAATTCATCTTTATCATTAGGAACGACAGTAATACCTCCCTTTTTAGGGACACAATGGACATGACTTACCCACTGACTATCAGCAATGGGATAAATTATACCTGCCTCAAGGAGCTTTAGTATTTCCTTTCTTACCACTTCTTTCATCTTAGGATTCAACCGTCGTTGGTGATCACGAACTGGTTTGGCATCTTTCTCCAAATTTATTTTGTATTGACATAGTGTGGGACTAATGCCTTTAAGATCATCGAGAGTATATCCAATAGCAGCACCTTCTTCAGAGTTTTCAATAATCTCTCTTATTCATGCTTTGAAAGGTTAGCACTAATAATAACAGGATATATCTTTTTCTCATCAAGATAAGCATATTTAAGAGTATCAGGTAACAGTTTGAGCTCAAACACGGGATCACCCTTGGGTGGAGGAGGATCCCCTAGGATTTCGACAGGCAAATTGTGTTTTAGGATGGGTTCCTGTTTAAAGAATACTTCATCTATTTCCCTTCTTTCATTGATAAACATATCATTTTCATGGTCTAGCAAATACTGTTCTAAAGGATCACTAGGAGGCATGGCAATAGAAGCAAGACCAGTAATTTCATCTTTACTAGGCAATTCCTCTTCACGGTGTTGTCTACGAAATCTAGAGAAATTAAATTCATGAGACATATCACCTAAACCAATAGTAACAACATCCTTTTCGCAATCTATCTTAGCATTAACTGTGTTCAAGAAGGGTCTACCAAATATAATGGGACAAAAGCTATCTTGTGGGGATCCAAGAACAAGAAAATCAGTAGGATATTTAGTTTTCCTACACAAGACTTCAACATCTCTAACAATCCCAATTGGTGAAATAGTATCTCTATTGGCAAGTTTAATTGTGACATCAATATCTTCTAACTCAGCAGGTGCAATATCATGCATCATTTCTTTTATAAGTCAATAGGTATTGCACTAGCACTAGCACCCATATCACACAAGCCATGATAACAATGATCTCCTATTTTAACATAAATAACAGGCATGCCTACCACATGTCTATGTTTATCTTTAGCACAAGGTTTAGCAATTCTAGCAGTTTCATCATAGAAATAAATAACATGTCCATCAATATTATCAGCCAAGAGACCCTTAACAATAGCAATATTAGGTTCAACTTTAACTTGCTCAGGAGGTGTATAGGTTCTAATATTGCTTTTACGAACCACAGTTGAAGCTTTAGCATGATCTTTTATCCTAACAGGAAAAGGTGGTTTCTCAACATAATTAGTAGGAACAATAGGATCATTATAAGTGATAGTCTTTTCTTCAACTTTAATAGGTGCAACTACTTTTACTTCTATGGGAGGATGATATTTAAACCACTTCTCTTTAGGGAGATCAATATGAGTAGCAAAAGATTCACAGAAAGAAGCTACTATTTCAGAGTCAAGTCCATATTTAGTGCTAAACTTATGGAAAACATCGGTATCCATAAAAGATTTAACAAAATCAAACTTAGGTGTCATACCTGACTTCTTACCTTCGTCGAGGTCCCAATCTTCAGAGTTGTGTTTAATTATTTCCAATAAATCCCATTTGAATTCAATAGTCTTCATCATAAAAGAGCCAACACAAGAAGTATCGAGCATGGTGCGGTTGTTATCAGAAATCCAAGCATAAATTTTTTGAATAATCATTTCTCTTGAGAGCTCATGATTGGGGCATGAATATAACATTGACTTAAGCCTCCCCCAAGCTTGAGCAATGCTTTCTCCTTCGCGAGGTCAAAAATTATATATATAATTACGATCACGGTGAACAAGATGCATAGGATAAAACTTCTAATGAAATTCCAATTTCAATCGTTTGTAGTTCCATGATCCCATATCATCACATAGCCTATATCATGTCAATGCATATCCCTTCAAAGATAAAGGGAAGACCTTCTTCTTAATAACATCATCGGGCACACCTGCAAGCTTAAATAGTCCAGAAACTTCATCCACATATATTAGGTGCTCATCAGGATGCATTGTTCCGTCTCCTGCAAAAGGATTAGCTAGCAGTTTTTCTATCATACCTGAAGGAATCTCAAAGTAGACATTTTCATTTTCAGTAGGTTCAATAGGTTGAGGAGCAACTCTTTGCTCTACTGGTAGGGGTGAAGATACCCCAAACAAGCCCCTCAGAGGATTACTTTCCATAGTAACAAGTGACAGTAAATTTCAGCACACTATATAAATTTTTCCTTACCAAATTCCACCTACCAAAGGCGCTTCACTCCCCGTCAACGGCGCTAGAAAAGAGTCTTGATGACCCACAAGTATAGGGGATCTATCGTAGTCCTTTCGATAAGTAAGAGTGTCGAACCTAACGAGGAGCAGAAGGAAATGATAAGCGGTCTTCAGCAAGGTATTCTCTGCAAGCACTGAAATTATAAGTAACAGATAGTTTTGTGATAAGATAATTGGTAACAAGCAAAAAGTAACAAAAGTAAATAAAGTGCAGCAAGGTGGCCCAATCCTTTTTGTAGCAAAGGACAAGCCTGGACAAATTCTTATATAGAGAAAAGCGCTCCTGAGGACACAGGGGAATTATCGTCAAGCTAGGTTTTCATCACGTTCATATGATTCGTGTTCGGTATTTTGATAATTTGATATGTGGGTGGACTGGTGCTTGGGTACTGTCCTTACTTGGACAAGTATCCCACTTATGATTAACCTCTATTGCAAGCATCCGCAACTACAACAAAAGTATTAAGGTAAACCTAACCATAGCATGAAACATGTGGATCCAAATCAACCCCTTACGAAGCAACACATAAACTAGGGTTTAAGCTTATGTCACTCTAGCAACCCATCATCTAATTATTACTTCCCAATGCCTTCCTCTAGGCCCAAATAATGGTGAAGTGTCATGTAGTCGACGTTCACATAACACCACTAGAGGAGAGACAACATACATCTCATCAAAATATCGAACGAATACCAAATTCACATGACTACTAATAGCAAGACTTCTCCCATGTCCTTAGGAACAAACGTAACTACTCACAAAGCATATTCATGTTCATAATCAGAGGAGTATTAATATGCATACATTATCTGAACATATGATCTTCCACCAAATAAACCAACTAGCATCAACTACAAGGAGTAATCAACACTACTAGCAACCCACATGTACCAATCCCAGTCTTGGAGACAAGAATTGGATACAAGAGATGAACTAGGATTTGAGAGGAGATGGTGCTGGTGAAGATGTTGATGGAGATTGACCCCCTCTCGATGAGAGGATCATTGGTGATGACGATGGCGATGATTTCCCCCTCCCGGAGGGAAGTTTCCCTGGCAAAATAGCTCCACCGGAGCCCTAGATTGATTCCGCCAAGGTTCCGCCTCGTGGCGGCGGAGTCTCGTCCCGAAAGCTGGCTTATGATTTTTTCCTCATTGAAAGACTCCATATAGCAGAAGATGGGCATCGGAGGGCCACCATGGGGCCCACGAGGCAGGGGGCGCGCCCAGGGGGTAGGGCGCGCCCCCACCCTCGTGGGCAGGGTGTGGCCCCCCTCCGAAACTTCTAGCGCTCAGTATTTTTTATATATTCTGAAAATGACTTCCGTGAACTTTTAGGACTTTTGGAGCTGTGCAGAATAGGTCTCTAATATTTGCTCCTTTTCCAGCCCAGAATCCCAGCTGCCGGCATTCTCCCTCATTATGTAAACCTTGTAAAATAAGAGAGAATAGGCATAAGTATTGTAACATAATGTGTAATAACAGCCCATAATGCAATAAATATCAATATAAGAGCATGATGCAAAATGGACGTATCAGGCGTCAACATGCCGTGGTAAAATTTTTGTTCCGTTTGGGGCAGGTTTGGGTATATGCTTCTCACAAACCAGAGCTTCTCACAACAAGCATCATGGTTCGGTAGGGAACGTCCCGCCTTTGGGGACGAAAAGGTATCCACTGCCTCTTATTGCTTCCAAATTTTTTCTCGTGTCAACATAGAACAACAGGAGTGTTGTGTCAATTTTTTCTGATTTTTCGGGGTTCATTTTGACATTATTATGCATTATCTGAGTTTTCATTGTATTTATGTGCATAATTCAAATTTGAACTACATGCACATGCTCCAGTGCATATAAATTGGTTGAAAAATCAAATCTGTGTCCTTGGGTGCTTGCTTAGGTCCCTTGCAAGAAATGGGAATGAATTTCAAACACCACGACATTGTTGATTGCCGACAAAACATTGAGATGCCTGGTTTTTAATTTCTAGTAAATCCAAAACCCGTCTGAAATTCATGAAACTTGGCATGCTAGCATGGAGTAGCATCAACATGTAGTGGTAAAAAAATTGTCCCGTTTGGGGCAGGTTTGGGTATATGCTTCTCACAAACCGGAGTTTCTCACAACAAGCATGATGATTTTCGGTAGGAAACATCCCACCTTGCGGGATGAAACGATATCCATTGCCTCTTATTGCTTTCAAATTTTTTCTCATGTCAACGTAGAACAACAGGAGTGTTGTGTGAATTTTTTTGATCTTTCGGGGTTCGTTTGGACATTTTTATGCATTAATTGAGTTTTCAATGCATTTATGTGCATAATTCAAATTTGAACTACATGCACATGCTCCACTGCATATAAATTCGTTGAAAAATCAAATATTTGTCCTTGGGTGCATGCTCAGGTCCCATGCAAGAAATGGGAATGATTTCAAACACCAGGGCACCGTTGATTGCCGGCAAAACATTAAGATGCCTCGTTTTTAAATTCTAGTAAATCCAAAACTCGTCTGAAATTCATGAAACTTGGCATGCTTTCATGGAGCGGCATGAACATGTCGTGGTAAAATTTTTGTCCCGTTTGGGGCAGGTTTGGGTATATGCTTCTCACAAACCAGAGCTTTTCACAACAAGCATGATGGTTTCGGTAGGGAACGTCCCACCTTTGGGGACGAAACGATATCCACTGCCTCTTATTGCTTCCATTTTTTCTCGTGTCAACATAGAACAACAGGAGTGTTGTGTCAATTTTTGTGATTTTTCGGGGTTTGTTTGGACATTTTTATGCATTAACTGAGTTTTCAATGCATTTATGTGCATAATTCAAATTTGAACTACATGCACATGCTCCAGTGCATATAAATTGGTTGAAAAATCAAATCTGTGTCCTTGGATGCATGCTTAGGTCCCATGCAAGAAATGGGAATGAATTTCAAACACTAGGGCACCGTTGATTGCCGACAAAACATTGAGATGTCTAGTTTTTAAATTCTAGTAAATCCAAAACTCGTCTGAAATTCATGAAACTTGGCATGCTATCATGGAATGGCACCCGACATGCTGTGGTATTTTCCGTGTCCATTTTGAGAGAAGGAGGACTCGAATAATGATAGCCAACAAAGGCATTTTGAAAAAATAGCTGCCACTTTGATATCTCAAACGTTTGTATAATTCAAACCGTATGCGTTCTGTTAACCATTCACGTGACGCCACATGTCTTGGTTTTAATGGCTGTAGGAGGTGCAGTGCGGACAGCTGCTTGACCTTGACTGAATAGGAGGCGTGCGAACACCGTCCTGTGAGCAGGCTAACCGAGAGGCGTGCAAGCTATCCTCGAATGCACAGGCTCACCGAAAGCGTGCAAGCTATACGCTGCGCAGGCTCACTGGGAAGCGAGCCCTTTGACTTCCATGGCCGCCCGCCTTGCTCGCATCCTCTCTATTAATGGCGACCAAGCCGCAGTTTAATTTGCTTTTTAAATATAAAACAGTCATCGCAAACATTTTAGTTAGAACATCCGTATGCTAACCGACAACGTTCCCAGGAAGCCAAATGAAAATGTGTCGAGCAGGATTTCTGCTGATCTTGATCGCAAACGTTTTAGATAGAACACCCATATGCAAAGTGAGAGCAGTGCAGGATTTGTGCATCCCTTCAACGCAAATGGTTGTTTTGGATGACCTGTGTGCAACCACGTACAAACAATTTGGTAAGATTTGTCAATCCTTGTAACACTGCGATTTGTCAAAATATGAAGCTAAAAATCCCTAGTAGTGTCTAATTTTTGCAACTAAAATTTAGTAATTAAGCATAGATTTCATTCATAGATTAAGAAGTCGTTCCAACGTATCTATATTTTTTGAGGATACCCATGAGGATATCCAGCGGTTCCAACGGTTCCAACGCCACAGTAAGCACACCCATGAGGATACATACAGACAGGACATCCAGCGGTTCCAACGACGCTCCCCGTGGCTGATACGTCTCCAACGTATCTATATTTTTTGATTTCTCCATGCTATTATATATTTTGTTTTGGATGTTTAATGGGCTTATTTATACACTTTTATATTATTTTTGGGACTAAACCTATTAACCGGAGGCCCAGCCCAAATTACTGTTTTTTTGCCTATTTCAGTGTTTCGCAGAAAAAGAATATCAAATGGAGTCCAAACGGAATGAAACTTTTGGGAGCGTGATTTTTGGAACAAAGGTGGACGTCAAGCAACCAACGAGGCGGCCACGAGGCAGGGGGTGCGCCCTCCACCCTCGTGGCTCCACCGACCTACTTCTTCCTCCTATATATACCTACGTACCCTGAAAACATCGAGGAGCACCACGAAAACCCAATTCCACCGCCGCAACCTTCTGTACCCAAGAGATCCCATCTTGGGGCCTTTCCCAGAGCTCCACCGGAGGGGGCATTGATCACGGAGGGCCTCTACACCAACTCGATGGCCCCTCCGATGATGTGTGAGTAGTTTACCTCAGACCTTCGGGTCCATAGTTTTTAGCTAGATGGCTTATTCTCTCTCTTTGGATCTCAATACAAAGTTCTCCTCGATTCTGTTGGAGATCTATTCGATGTAATCTTCTTTTGCGGCGTGTTTGCTGAGATCCGATGAATTGTGGGTTTATGATCAAGTTTATCTATGAAAAATATTTGAATCTTCTCTGAATTCTTTTATGTATGATTGGTTATGTTTGCAAGTCTCTTTGAATTATCAATTTGGTTTGGCCTACTAGATTGATCTTTCTTGCAATGGGAGAAGTGCTTAGCTTTGGGTTCAATCTTGCGGTGCTCGATCCCAGTGGCAGAAAGGGAAACGACACGTATTGTATTGTTGCCATCGAGGATAAAAAGATGGGGTTTATATCATATTGCATGAGTTTATCCCTCTGCATCATGTCATCTTGCTTAAGGCGTTACTCCGTTCTTATGAACTTAATACTCTAGATGCATGCTGGATAGCGGTCGATGTGTGGAGTAATAGTAGTAGATGCATGCAGGAGTCGGTCTACTTGTCACGGACGTGATGCCTATATACATGATCATACCTAGATATTCTCGTAATTATTCTCTTTTCTATCAATTGCTCGACAGTAATTTGTTCACCCACCGTAATACTTATGCTATCTTGAGAGAAGCCACTAGTGAAACCTATGGCCCTCGGGTCTATTTTCCATCATACAAGTTTCCAATCTATTTTATTTTGCAATATTTACTTTCAATCTATATCATAAAAATACCAAAAATATTTATCTTATTATTATCATCTCTATCAGATCTCACTCTTGCAAGTGGCTGAGAAGGGATTGACAACCCCTTTATCACGTTGGTTGCGAGGTTCTTATTTGTTTGTGTAGGTACGAGGTGACTCGCGCGTGGTCTCCTACTGGATTGATACCTTGGTTCTCAAAAACTGAGGGAAATACTTATGCTGCTTTGCTGCATCAGCCTTTCCTCTTCAAGGGAAAACCAATGCATGACCAGGAGGCAGCAAGAAGGATTTCTGGCGCCGTTGCCGGGGAGATCTATGCCAAGTCAAGACATACCAAGTACCCATCACAACTCTTATCCTTCGCATTACATTATTTGCCATTTGCCTCTCGTTTTCCTCTCCCCCACTTCACCCTTGCCGTTTTATTCGCCCTCTTTTCCTTTCGTCCTCTCTTTCTTGTCGCCCTCTTTTTCGTTTGCTTCGCCGTTATGGCTAGTCCTTTATCTAGTCCTTTGTCTCTTGAGAATGAAGTTCTTAATTTTAAACAAAGGGAGGGAGAAAATCTAAAAGATGCTTGGTACAGAATTTGCAATGCGCAAAATAGATCTACTAGGAAGCAATCTACTTCCGTTCTTCTTCTCAATTTTTAGGTATGCATCACTCCTTGGAATAGATATATTCTTGATACCATTACCGGAGGAAATCTCTTGGGTAGCCATACTTTTGATTCTTATAATGCTATTATAGATTTGTTTGGCCCACCACCTCTTTTGGTTAATGGAACTATTTTAACTTTGGAACATGTGATGCAACGGATTGAAATTATTGAAAATAAAGTTGCCACCGTAGAGATAATTGAAAATTTGGATAAAAAGATCCATAACCAAATTACCCAATACAGATCTAAGGTAGGAATTGCTCTTAATTTTTTTAAAGAAAAGGGACCTATGGTTAATGAAAAGATAGATCAAGATTCCACTAGCATTGATAAAATTGAGGATATTATTACCAACCTAGGGTCTGCCTTTTCTTCCATGAAAAACACTCCTCCTAATGCTAAGATTGCCAAATTGATGTATGTTCCTATAAATAAGGGTGAAACTTCTAGTATGGGAAATGCGGACCTCAAAGCCATAAGTGTTCACCCCAACTTTCTCACTATCCTTAAGGAACCTTTTGCTACAACCTACAAATGATTTTCTTGATTTCGTGCCTAGGAGTTTGATAATTAATAAAAAGAAAGAAACTCCTAGGAGTTATAGGTGTCTTATTGAAGAATTGCCTACCAAAGATGGCAATACCTAGATCTATCTTCGCTTTTATGCCTAGCTAGGGGCGTTAAACGATAGCGCTTGTTGGGAGGCAACCCAATTTTATTTTTTCCTTGCTTTTTGTTCCTGTTTAGTAATAAACTAGTCATCAAACCCGTGCACCTGCACGGGCTAGTAAATTTTTATATTTAAACGTAGGGACATTTGGGATGCTATATCAATCATTGTTGAGTATTCATTTTTCTGATTTACTGTAGAAAAAAATTGAGTTAAACTACTCCGTCCACTTGTGAATGCACTGTTTGCATGCATAACCTTTCCAACAATCATTTGTGTCACAACTATGTGTGTGATATTCTTGTTGTGTGACACCACGCCCCATGAACTTTTTTTAATAATAGATGTAATAGTGATCCAGTTTTATAAAGGTTGCCTCCATTTTGGTGGCTATATTGTTGGCAAATAAAAAATTCGGTGGATGTATCATTTGGTGCCCATTTCCCCACAAATATGATGCAGTTTGGTGTTATGGTTTGGAGACACTGAGCATGCCGTCGGTAACAAATCTATTTATAATATCATGTTGTTTTCACGATCATATTTACATAAAATATGCATGCAAATGTTTTACCAGGAGTACGTGCGAGCATTCCTTTCCCCTCATGATAAATAGTGAATCCATGCAGTGATTTCTGTCCGGATAGATGTGATACTTAACCCATTTATATTACATGTAATGCGACTGTAAAATGTTTCCTTTGATCTTTGTCTTAAATTACATCAGATAGATGATATAATTTTAATTTCTTGATTAATGATTAAATTTTTGAGAAAAAGACCCATACCTAATTGTGTTTGTGCTTGGGACCTTTCTCACAGATGATACATATGGACGGCTTAGTTTGTTACCTTGTAGGAATGCAATTACCATACCTTCACTAGTAGAAAAGGGGGCAAAGGTCCGGGCCGGGTCAGCCCATTAGTCCCAGTTCAGTCCAGAACCGGGACCAATGGGGGCATTGGACCCGGTTCGTGAGCCCAGGGGGCCGGCCGGGCCACGTGGGCCATTGGTCCCGGTTCGTCTGGACCTTTTGGTCCCGGTTGGTGGGACGAACTGGGACCAATAGGCCTCGCTCCTGGACCACCACCATTGGTCCCGGTTGGTGGCTTGAACCGGGACCAAAGGCTCCCCTTTAGTCCCGGTGCATGCCACCAACCGGGACCAATGAGGTGCCTATATATACCCCCTCGCGTAAGAGCAGAGCACACTGCTCTGTTTTTTCTGGCCGAGGGGGTGAGGGCTTGGTGGTGCTCTAGCTCACCTCCTATGCACACAAGGTGTTCGATGGAATGCCCGAGCCACCCTACTTAAGCTTTCTCCTCTCCAAGCTCGACCTCCAAGCTCCATTTCCTCAATATTTGTGTAGGTTTAGCGGTCCATCACGCCCCATCCCCGTCTTCACCGCCGTCGATCACCCGCGCCGAGCTCATCGCCGGCACCACCGTGGTGAGCCTCTTGTTCTTATCTTCTTTCTGAAAGGAAAAAATATTCTTACTTGTATGTTTACATAGATACTTGTATTATTTTCTTACTTTTATTATCGCATCTTATATAGTGCGATGGTTTTGGTATCCGCCCCCGTCGGCCCTCATCCTGTCTATGATTCGGATGTGGTATATATATTATCTTTATAACTATTGGTTCATTTATTGTTTATGAAAATTATGCCGACCAACGTGACATAGATTTTATTTATGTAGGATGTATGTGAATCGGAAATTCCAACCGACCCTATTGTCGAGAGGTTAAATTTAGTTGAAGAAGAAAACAATTTGTTGAAGGAAAAAATAAAAAAATTGAGGAGGAGAAGATGATATTGGAGTTGCATGTTGCGGATGTCGTCGATGATCACAAGATCAAGATGGATGCAATGCGCTTGAAGATTAGAAAGATTAAAAAATATGCCATTCATACCGAGGCTTGGTATCATTATGCCGTTGGATCAATTGTTACCTTGGTTGCGATTATGATCGCATTTTTTTCCGCATTGAAATGTTTTACATAGTTTCAATGTATGGTTTAATTAATTAGATGCTCTGGAGAGCTATATGTTGTTAGATGAGAACTATGTATGTACTTTGGTTTTAATGTGATGATGAACTTATATTAATTTGGACACTTAATTATATATAATGCACACAGATGAACCGGCAATGGATGTACGGTGACAGACACACCTCCGAGTACATTAAGGGCGTGCATGAGTTTCTCGATGTGGTTGAGCCAAACAAGCAAAATGGTTTTATGTGTTGTCCATGCACTGAATGTGGGAATACGAGGTCTTACTCTAACCGGAAAATCCTTCACTCCCACCTGCTTTACAAGGGTTTCATGCCACTCTATAATGTTTGGACAAGGCACGGAGAAATAGGGGTTATGATGGAAGACGGCGAAGAAGAAGAGTACGATGACAACTATGTGCCCCCTGAATACGGTGATGCTGCAATGGGGGGAGCTGGTGAAGATCAAGAGGAACCAGATGATGTGCCCAATGATGCTACAACGGGTGAAGCTGCTGAAGATCAAGAGGAACCAGACCATGTGCCCGATGATGATGATCTCCGCTGGGTCATTGTCGATGCAAGGACGCAATGCGAAAGTCAAAAGGAGAAGCTGAAGTTCGATCGCATGTTAGAGGATCACAAAAAAGGGTTGTACCCCAGTTGCGAAGATGGCAACACAAAGCTCGGTACCGTACTGGAATTGCTGCAGTGGAAGGCAGAGAATGCTGTGCCTGACAAAGGATTTGAGAAGCTACTGAAAATATTGAAGAAGAAGCTTCCAAAGGATAACGAATTGCCCGACAGTACATACGCAGCAAAGAAGGTCATATGTCCTCTAGGATTGGAGGTGGAGAAGATACATGCATGCCCTAATGACTGCATCCTCTACCGCGGTGCATACAAGGATCTGAACGCATGCCCGGTATGCGGTGCATTGCGGTATAAGATCAGACGAGATGACCCTAGTGATGTTGATGGCGAGCCCCCCAGGAAGAGGGTTCCTGCGAAGGTGATGTGGTATGCTCCTATAATACCACGGTTGAAACGTCTGTTTAGAAATGAAGAGCATGCCAAGTTGATGCGATGGCACAGTGAGGACCGTAAGAAAGACGAGAAGTTGAGAGCACCCGCTGACGGGTCGCAGTGGAGAAAAATCGAGAGAAAGTACTGGGATGAGTTTGCAAAGGACCCAAGGAACGTATGGTTTGCTTTAAGCGTGGATGGCATTAATCCTTTCGGGGAGCAGAGCAGCAATCACAGCACCTGGCCCGTGACTCTATGTATGTATAACCTTCCTCCTTGGATGTGGATGAAGCGGAAGTTCATTATGATGCCAGTTCTCATCCAAGGCCCTAAGCAACCCGACAACGACATTGATGTGTACCTAAGGCCATTAGTTGAAGAACTTTTACAGCTGTGGAATGGAAACAGTGTACGTACGTGGGATGAGCACAGACAGGAGGAATTTAACCTAAAGGCGTTGCTGTTCATGACCATCAATGATTGGCCTGCTCTCAGTAACCTTTCAGGACAGACAAACAAAGGATACCATGCATGCATGCACTATTTAGATGACACTGAAAGTATATACCTGGACAAATGCAGGAAGAATGTGTACCTGGGTCATCGTCGATTTCTTCCGACCAACCATCAATGTCGAAAGAAAGGCAAGCATTTCAAAGGCGAGGCAGATCACCGGAAGAAGCCCGCCATGCGTACCGGTGATCACGTACTTGCTATGGTCAATGATTTACATGTAATCTTTGGAAAGGGTCCCGGCGGACTAGCTGTTCCGAATGACGCTGAGGGACACGCACCCATGTGGAAGAAGAAATCTATATTTTGGGACCTACCCTACTGGAAACACCTAGAGGTCCGCTCTTCAATCGACGTGACGCACGTGACGAAGAACCTTTGTGTGAACCTGCTAGGCTTCTTGGGCGTGTATGGGAAGACAAAAGATACACCTGAGGCACGTGAGGACCTGCAACATTTGCATGAAAAAGACGGCATGCCTCCGAAGCAGTATAAAGGTCCTGCCAGCTACGCTCTTACGAAAGAAGAGAAAGAAATCTTCTTTGAATGCCTGCTCAGTATGAAGGTCACGACTGGCTTCTCGTCGAATATAAAGGGAATAATAAATATGCCAGAGAAAAAGTTTCAGAACCTAAAGTCTCATGACTGCCACGTGATTAACGCAACTGCTTCCGGTTGCATTAAGGGGGCTTCTACCGGAAAACGTCCGATTAGCCATTGTGAAGCTATGTGCATTCTTCAATGCAATCTCTCAGAAGGTGATCAATCCAGAAATCGTACCAAGGCTAAGGAGTGATGTGGCGCAATGTCTTGTCAGTTTCGAGCTGGTGTTCCCACCATCCTTCTTCAATATCATGACGCACGTCCTAGTTCATCTAGTCGACGAGATTGTCATTCTGGGGCCCGTATTTCTACACAATATGTTCCCCTTTGAGAGGTTCATGGGAGTCCTAAAGAAATATGTCCGTAACCGCTCTAGGCCAGAAGGAAGCATCTCCATGGGCCATCAAACATAGGATGCTATCGGGTTTTGTGTTGGCTTCATTCCTGGCCTTAAGAAGATAGGTCTCCCTAAATCGCGGTATGAGAGGAGACTGACTGGAAAAGGCACTCTTGGAAGTGACTCAATAATATGCAGGGACGGATATTCTTGGTCTCAAGCACACTACACAGTTCTAAGAACTCTACCTTGGTGACCCCGTATGTCGATGAACACAAGACCAGTCTACGCTCCAAACACCCGGAGCAGTGCGATGACTGGATTACATGTGAACACATCAAGACTTTCAGCAGTTGGTTGGAAACACGTCTCAGAGGTGACAACACTGTTTGTGATGAGCTGTACTTGTTGTCCAGGGGACCATCTTTGACTGTATTGACTTACAAAGGATACGAGATAAATGGGAATACATTTTAGACGATCGCCCAAGATCAAAAGAGCACCAACCAAAACAGCGGTGTCCGCTTTGATGCAGCAACCGAGAGCGGAAAGGACACATATTATGGTTACATAGTGGACATATGGGAACTTGACTACGAACATGATTTTAAGGTCCCTTTGTTTAAGTGCAAATGGGTCAATCTGTCAGGAGGCGGGGTACAGGTAGACCCACAGTACAGAATGACAACAGTGGATCTGAAAAATCTTAGGTACACTGATGAACCGTTCGTCCTAGCCAATGATGTGGCATAGGTTATCTATGTGAAGGACATGTCTACCAAACCGAGAAAAAGAAAAGATAAGGAAGCGAATACATCATACGATGAGCCAAAGCGCCACATAGTTCTTTCAGGAAAAAGGGACATCCTAGGAGTGGAGGGCAAGACAGACATGTCTGAAGATTATGAAAAGTTTCATGAAATTCCTCCCTTCAATGTCAAGGCTGACCCAAGCATCCTAATAAACGATGAAGATTATCCATGGTTATGGCGCAATAAGCAAATGACACAAGCGAAGAAAAAGTGAAGACTTTCTCCCGCAACTATTACGATGATACCATGCCAACTTTGTAACACACGAGTATGCTATGCCAACTTTTCCAGAGTTCATTTGAAAACTATGAATTTAGGTCGAATTTTCTCTATAGGTGCATCTATATTCATTTTTAGTAAAGTTAATCACAAACTTGTGATTCACACAAATTTCAAATAATTCAAATTTTAACTATTCAAATTTGGAAACTAATGGCACTAACAGAAAGTTTATAATTGTGCTGACCTAAAAGCAAAAAGAATTAAAAAATAAAGCAAAAAACAAAAGAAAATAAATAATACAGAAAACAAAACAAAAAAACTGGAAAAAAATAAAAATAGCAACAATAAGTATTTTGTTGTAAGTAGAAACAAAATAAAATAAATATAGCCACAAAGAAAACAAAAAAGTAAAAAACTAAAAAAGTGTTTTCAAATTTGAAAACTAATGGCACTAACAGAAAGTTTATATTTTTTCTAAAACTAAAAGCAAAAAGAATTAAAAAATGAAGCAGAAAACAAAAGAAAATAAATAATGCAGAAAACAAAACAAAAAAACTGGAGAAAAATAGGGCTTGCCCCTGGCCCATGACCATTAGTCCCGGTTTGTGCCGCAAACCGGGACTAAAGGGTTGGTCCTTGTTGCGCTCAGAGTTTAGTCCCACCTCGCCAACTGAAGGGCGCCCACACTGGTTTATAAGCCCGTCCCTCTCTGCCTTGTTGAGCTCCTCTCAAAGTGAAAATAGATGCCCCTATACAGGGAATTTGACCTAAATTCATAATGAGTTTCTTTGAAATTCATAGAAATTGATTATGAATTTAGGTTGAATTTTCTCTATAGGTGCATCTATATTCATTTTTTTAGTAAAGTTAATCACAAACTTGTGATTCACACAAATTTTAAAAAAATTCAAATTTAAACTATTCAAAATTTTAAACTAATGTCACTAACAGAAAGTTTATAATTTTTGTGACCTAAAAGAAAAAAGAAATCACTAAAAAACAATAAGTATTTAGTTCTAAGTAGAAATGAAAAAAATAAATAGAAAAAAGAAAAAATGCCTATAATATTTGTTATGACTAACTAAAATTACCAAATTGAGTATAATGATAAAACACAGTAATATTAAATAGCGGGAAAAAGAATGACTCAAAATCAATTTTTATAGTAAAGTTATTCATAAACTAGTGATTCACACAAATTTTAAAAAATTCAAATTTAAACTATTCAAATTTTAAAACTAATGGCACTAACAGAAAGTTTATAATTTTTGTGACCTAAAAGAAAAAAGAAATCACTAAAAAACTATAAGTATTTAGTTCTAAGTAGAAATGAAAAAATAAATAGCAAAAAATGCCACTACTGGGCCAGCACGGCCTGAATACGACTAGAAACCCAACCATGGGCTAGGATTCAGGCCCGCAGCAGGCCCAGTAGGCCCACAGGCATTGGAGTGTCTCATTAGGCCTGTAAGCCTGCAGTTCAGAGGAGTCCGAAAGGGAACACAGAGCAGGGCTTATAAACAGGTGGGGGAGCTCTTCAGCTAGCAAGGTGGGACTAAACTCCCACCACCGCGCCAGCGCAAGGCCAATGGTCCCGGTTGGTGGCACCAACCGGGACTAAAGGGGGGCTTTGGTCCCGGTCCGTGGCACAAACCGGGACCAAAGCCTTTACTATATAAGAAACACTTGGGAAATTTTCAGATTTTCCTTGCCAGTTGCCCCCGACAACGCCGATCCCCTCGACGCCGCCAGGCTGCCCGTGCTCGCCGTCGCCCCTGCCCCGTGCTCGCCATCGCCGCTAGCTCCTCGTCGCCGTCGCCTTGCCCCCGCCCCGTCCCGCCCCCGCGCGCTGGCACCCTCGCCGCCCCTCCCGTTGCCTCGAGCTCCCCTGCTCGCGCGCGCCGCCCCGTC
>NC_041380.1:46136444-46143927 GCF_002162155.2 Triticum dicoccoides | reverse complement strand
GTCGGTGTCGGACACTATATCCACGTCCCACAAGTGACGCGGGCGTGTCGACACCCACGTCACTTGTGGGACGTGGATGTAGTGTCCGACACCGACGGCCACATGTATCTCACACCGACGATACTTGCTATTTAGGGTTTCCTCTACTGCTCGGCGACCCTCGACGACCCTCATTCCTGATAAAAAAAAGAGGAAGAAGAAGAAAAAAAAAGAGGAGAAGAAAGAATAGAGGAGTTCTCCTCTATTCTTTCTTCTCCTCCTTTTCTTCTTCTTCCTCTTCTTTTTTTATCCTTGAAGCGTTGTCGAGGCCACCCCAAACCCTAGAGAAGCAGCGTCGAGGCCACTAATTAATATTAGTTCTACGTTTGCCACTAATATATCCATCTGTCATGTTTGAATAATAATTGCCATGTTGTAAATATTTGTAAAAACTATGGACACCGCCCGAGACGAAGTACAAGAAGAGTTGTTGGGGGACACAATCGCACGAGGAAGTGATGCCGTCTACTCGTTGTTTCTCAATGACACCGATGGTCTGGAAGCAGCTGGCTATGATTATGATGGCTCCGGTGACCTAATGCCGGTGCAAGAAGGAGACCGTGATGGCGGCTCCGGTGACCCAATGCCGGTGCAAGAAGGAGACCATGATGACGTCTCCGGTGACCGAACCGAGTCCGGCCAGGTATATATATTAGTTAAGCTTCTGCTGACTAGCTAATTGATGCATTCATTGTTTTGGTATGTACACATATTAATTAAGTCTTTGTTCTTTTTTCTAGCCCTCCGGGTCGAGCACAACTTCGGTAAAGAGACGAGGCCCGAAGAAAAAGTTGAGCTCGGATGAAAGGTTTGAGATCATAGCAATCGCGCCCGACGGCCAACCGATTGAACCCATCCGTACAAAGAGCGCATTTGTTGCTCAGTGCGGGGTTCTGGTTAGGGACAAGATCTCGATCAGCATCCAGCAATGGTTAAAGCCGGCTACAGAAGACCTTGAGGTGTCTTATGTCAATGATATGCAGAAAAATGATCTTTGGACTGAGTTGAAGTCAAATTTCACCCTACCTCCAGAGGATGATCCGGAGAAGCCAGTTGAAGAGCAATTAATCAAGTCTTTTGCTCTTAAGAGGATGGCAGACCTATTCAGGAGGTGGAAGAAAGAGCTGAATAACTTTGTCAAGAAAAAAAGAGACACCGAAATTCAAGGGCAGATATGAGAAGATCAGAGATCACTGGCCCACATTTGTGGCCCACAAGACATCGGAAAAGAGTAAGAAGATGTCGGTGACAAACAAGCAAAATTCTGCGAAGAAGAAGCATCACCATCGCACGGGGTCAGGTGGCTACCTCGTAGCCCGGCCTAAGTGGGCCAAGACTAAGAATGATCTGGTTGATAAAGGGTCGAACCAGAGACAATTAACTGGCCAGACCGTTGCCGGACTTGGTTCTTCGGGGCTGGCAGAAACTTGGACCCTGTATCAGGGAAGTGCATTTGGATGGACGAGCAAATGGAAATACCAGTCAAGAGGCTTAAGCACTATATCGATGCAGCGCAGCAAGGGACGTTCATTCCAGACAGAGAGAACGACGAGCTCACAATGGCCCTCGGGAATCCTGAGCACCCTGGACGGACATGAGGCACGCCAGGCTCCATTCCGTGGAAGGCTGGGTTTCCAGACGCAGGCGATTAAAAATGCCATGAAAGGAGGAAGAAAGTGGAGCAGACCCAACTACAGGCGCTGCACGCTAGGGTACAAGCGATAGAGGAACGAGAAGCAAATCGCAGCAAACGAACTGCCGAAGCTTCCCCCGAAGCTACCCCGCCATCTCAGCAGAGAAGTAGCATGGCTTCCACCGAGCTGCTTTAGCCGGAGCATGTCTTGACGGCTCCCGCCAGCTATCCCATGGATGCTATCACGGAGTCTCAAAATTGCCACCTTATGACGCAATGGATTAATATGAAGGTCAAGGCGGCTGTTGGCTCTGTTTTTCCTACTGAACCCGGCGCAAGTTTTCACTGCCGGCCGATTCCAGAAGGATATGCTAGGGTGATGGTGGATGAAATAACGGAGGGATTTGAGGACCTCCAGCTTGACCACCCTACCGGTGAAGGGGAGACTCGGCTGGGTTCTGCTCTGAAGACTCCATGCCTATGGCGGAAGGAGCTCATCAACCTTCCGAACTGGACGCCTCCTCCTCCTCCTCCTCCTCCGGCGAGTCAGGGCACTCCGCCTCCTCCACCGCCTCCTCCTCCGGCGAGTGACGATCAGGGCACTCGACCGGCTCCTTCTCCGGCGCGTGGCGGCACTCGGCCTCCTTCTCCGCCTGCGCCGGCGCGCCCGAGCAGCCAACCTCCTCCTTCTCCGTCTCGTCAGCAAGGGCGGAAGAGACCCGCCGCCGCTCCGGCTGCTCCGGCGCGTCGTAGTCCTTCTTCTCCGCCTCGTAAGCAAGTAAAATGACAACCGCCCCGTCTGCTCTGTTGGCGTCTAGCAGTACAGCCAGAGGCGGGAGGACATACAGATTCGGTCCTTCTCTGAAGACTCCAGAGAAGTTACCATACGAGAGGACCCCAGAGGAGAACTCCGATATCGCGCGAGAAGAAGTAAGGAACTTCTTTGAAGGGGTGAAAGCAAAGAAACATCCACCTCCGGAGGAGAAGGTAGATCCGGTGAAAGCGAAGCGCACTCTGGCTGCCCTGACAAAACCACCCAAGTCTCCACCGAAAGACAACTATGAGCGCATTATTGGAAAGGCATTTGCCGAAGCGGAGCGGTCGGGAAGTACTATCAGTGATCAAAGGCTGAAAGAATGACGAGCTGGGAAAAAAATTGCCCAGCTCGGCGAACAAGCGAAGCAATTGTGCCCTCCTGCTCAAGGTGCCTAGCGACATCGTCACTAATGATCCGAGGATGGTGCCCAGTTATAGCAATCTTGGAGATTACCTGCCCAACGATGTACATTATGATTTCATGGAGGTGCAGATACAAAGATACGAGTACAGGAAGCCTCTCGTCAAAGATGAAAGATCTCTATCAACGATGATGCGAAGATTGCATGACTGGTACTTGAAAATTTGCACAGAGTCTGGGGGAGGAATACTTTGTATGTGAGAGTTAAAAAGGAGCATGACCTCGTTGGAATTGAACTGTTGCCTATTCCATTTGAGGAGTTCTTTCAGTTTTTCAATCAATTGGCCCTCAATAAAGCAACGGTCACCTGCTACTGTCTGTAAGTAGTACTACTTCTGTCATTAAGTCTCTCTATATAGCTCAGCTCTTTCATTGCATGTATTTATAATTATCCTCACTATATTATGCAGATTGAAGATCGTCGAATTGAAGAAAAGATAAATCGGTGATATTGGGTTCATTAACACATATCTCATAGATGCAACTGAGGTTAAATTTCATGCCACAGATACCGAGGTCAACTTGCTACGATCGTTGGTAATAAATGAAAACAAAGATATAATACTCTTTCCTTACAACTTCAAGTGAGTGTTACTGTCTTGTGCATATTCGGTTTCCCTTATATATTAGTCAAGGTTATAGTAATGTAATTGATGAGTTATGCATGCGTGCGCAGATTCCACTATATTCTCCTAGAGATTAAGCTTGAGCAGGGAGTAGTAACTGTCTTGGACTCGAGACGAAAAGATCCCCGGGAGTATGCGTACATGACTCAAATGCTCGAGAAGTAAGTTAAATCGATCATTATCCACCATATCAGCAACTTTGTTCATTTCTGATATCAAGTAATTGTTTTCTTTGTCTGGAAGAGTTTGGAGAAAATTCACCAAAAAAGTTCCGGGACTGCCGAAGAAGCTGGAATTTAGACACCCGAAAGTAAGTACTACAGTAGCATGTTCCGCGCATCTCCTAGTGATTCAAGCTCTAGTTTCATCAATACCATTTGGCATTCTTGCTTATCAGTTTGATTGACCTCTATTTCTTGTAAAGTGGTTGTGGCAGGAACAAGGGAATGATTTCTGTGGATATTACGTTTGCGAGTCCATCCGCCACACGACCTGTAAGCGGGGCTACTCTGACGAACAATATGAAGTGCGTAAATAACAATATTCACAATTTTATTTTATTACCATCATTTGTGTTGAGTTTCATTCACATATATATATATATATATATATATATATATATATATATATATATATATATATATATATATATATGTATGTATATATTGACCCCCTTCTTCAAATTAAATGTTTCGGAAGCGGGATGAACTCCTAGCACCAGCTCGCATGCGAGCAATTCAACAGGAATTGACGACATTCTTTCTTGACCACGTGATCGCTGAAGACGGAGAATATTATGTGGACCATGCATCCATATGTTTGGAGATTATATTTGTAAGAGATAATTATTGTATATATATAGCCGGTAGTGTCGGATAGATATATGAGAACTTGTTGTTCGACCAATCTCTCGGAGAAGGAGAGGTGGTCGATATCACTTCTCTCTGTATGCATATATGTTCATGACGATCTTCTGTTTCCTTCGTTTGCTTACTAGATAGCTAGCGTGTCTAGTCCTCTCTATACGTATGTATAGTACGTAGCGTCGACCAAGCACAGACATAAGAGAGGACACTTCTCTCTATTAATTATAGCTAGCTAACACAATATATGAAACACCTAAATTAACCCCCCAAAACCCCCAACCCCCCATTTAAAAAAACAAAAACTCCAGCCACAGAAATGCTGACGCGTGGATGCCTATTGGTCCCGGTTAGTGCCACCAACCTGGACCAAAGGCCCTTCTGCCTGGGCTCCGCGCATTGGCCACGTGGAGGCCCATCTGTCCCGGTTCTGAACTGAACCGGGACTAAAGGGACAGGGTATTAGTACCGACCCTTTAGTCCCGGTTCAGAAACCGGGACAAAAGACCCTTACAAACCGGGACAATAGGCCCGTTTTTTACTAGTGCTTGTGCCAAAATATATATGAACAAATCCCACGTGATGCAGCCAGATATATGAACCAACCAAATATAGCAATTTCTTAGTTCTCACCACCAGCCATATACGTGCTTAAATTAAGTGATGAATTTTGCCAACCAAAATCAAAAGCACTCGCAGGATAATGATCAAACCTCTAGCTGATTAGCATGTATGGCTGTATGCGTAGATGAAACTTGCTTAGGACAATTACCTTTGCCTGCATCTAGAGCCAGCGGATGCCGTCGAGCAAATCACGGAGCTGCCACATGCCAGTAGGCATCGACAGCACTTCACCTCGTCGGGCTACGGTGTGCTCATTAATGCCCTGGCTCTCCAAGCGTCACTCCATCTTCTTCAGGTCCGATCTGCATTTTGCGCCTAGTGTTTCTTTATTCTTGGGGATTGCTTGTTAGGAGCCATGGTGTTTGGTGTCGTGTCCGTTGACATATATATGTCGTGGGTAACATCTTTAACTGTTTTTTAAGTCACATCATTATTTTTGAATTGATCGATTAATTACTATTTACATAAAACATAAGTTCTTTTTTCAGGAATACATGCAGACATTCATTTTCGATTGATGATAATGAGCAGATCCTGGAACCATGTTCTATCAGCACAGATGTTATATTCAATTCACATACATGCATATATAGTAATTTTCTTCAAGAATACATGCAGACATTCATTTTCTATTGATGATAATGAGCAGATCTTGCTAACATGTTCTATCAGCAAATATACAATACTCAGGCCACAAACATGATACTGAGCAGATCTTACCAACAATGTCTACATCAATAGGTATTGTTGTACTTTTTTTCTTAGTTTTTTCTGTTATACAACATCAGATTATAGTTATTTTTCTAACGGCTGACAGACATAAGGCTTACTTTTATACCTTATGTCAGTATATTGGCATGGAGATTTTAGGATATAATAATTATTACTATTAATTTCTCCTAATTAAGAAAAAAATAGACGTGTGTGTAGTTATCATACCTTGCATCAAAGTATCAGAAATTTGGACGCATGTATCCAATCATCTGAAGTACACAAATCTAATGCACACATTGAGTAATATTAAACCTACTTGATAGTTGATAAAATACCTTTGTCAGCATCTGCGGAACGATGAAGCCGGCGTGTGCAGTTAGACCAAAGAATATATTGGTGTTGCTGGTCTGCTGCCGGCCAGTAGCCCAGAGTACTCTCCGTGGTCTCGTCGCATGCACCTCTTTAGGCTAGTCATAGTGGGAGTAATTTAGATAGTAATATAGCGCATTTCGAGAAACTTTTGCTTATGTGACATGTTGTTAATGAAAAGTGGTAACATAATATGTTACTGTAACATAGCGCTTCCCAAAATAAGATGAGTCTACAAGCCATTAAATGAAGCCACATATGACACTACTAATATGTTACTTTGCATTGTGAAGATGGTAACTTAGACTAGTGTCATATGCATGACACTAGTATAAGTTACTCCCCATGACCTTAAGCACTTCACCTCGTCTATTGGGTGCTCATAGATTCACTATCCTTTAAAACTCGTGGCTGTCTAAAAACATGCTCTGGTGCATACAGCGAGATATGATTACATGGCTGCGACATTGGACGTCAAAAAGATTAGCTGGTGCAGCCGCACGTGGAGTCTTGAGGACAGGACACAATTTTCTCCTCCAGCCGATTAGATGTACAGGCCGGCTTGCTAAGGACATGAATTAATTAGTAGTAGGAGGTGAGGATTAGATGTATTTCATCTTGTATTTCTTTTTTTATTGCGGAAGGAGACTGAAAGAGATTAGTCCTCATGTCCAAAAAAAGCTGTTAAGAGTACTCTCTCACGTTCTCTCACGTGCGTGGAAGCGGGGCACATTATTGGACGGTTATTTTTTCATCGTTAGCTAATCCTATGGGTGGAATTTCCTAACCTCCAGATTTAACATGGAGCCTCGTATAGTGTTTCCGATTAGTAAATACTAGTCGCCAACCCGTGCATTCGCACGGGCACAATTATAATCATGAAAATTTCAATATTAAAACTCAATGTGAACCATACACATAAACCTGCATAGAGTACTGATTATTTTTCTTATGAGCATATAATAGATTAACTACAAAAAATAACAAAAAAATACTGAACAAACATTTTTTATGCCAATAAGATGTTGATCGGAAGTACATACACATTTTATTAATTTAGAAAAAGATAATGCGGAAAAGGAAAAATTATAGAGTAACCGGTGATAATATTTTCAACATACATCATACAGTTCAAATTTCGATTACAAAGGACATGCACACTGGTAGAAAAAGGGCCTGTTGTCCCAGTTCATAAGGGCCTTTTGTCCCGGTTCCTGAACCGGGACTAAAGGGTCGGTACTAATGCCCTGTCCCTTTAGTCCCGGTTCAATCCAGAACCGGGACAGATGGGCCTCCACGTGGCCTGTGCGCGGAGCCCAGGCAAGAGACTCTTTGGTCCCGGTTGGTGGCATCAATCGGGACCAATAGGCATCCACGC